>NC_053022.1:350314150-350597155 GCF_003073215.2 Triticum urartu
CTTCCAGGGTCTCTTATCACTAGAAAAAAATATCCAAAAAGCTTCACGGCAATTGGACTTTGTTTGGTATTGATATTCTGTAAAGTAAAAAACAAGCAAAAAACAGCAACTGGCACTGGGCACTAGGTCAACAGGTTAGTCCGAAAAAATTATATAAAGTTGCTAGTAAATGTATATAAAACATCCAAGATTGGTACTTTAATAGCATGGAACAATAAAAAATTATAGATATGTTGGAGTCGTATTAACCATCGGTTCAAGGGAATCTCCTCTCGTGGGTTCGATAACCCAGGGTTACCTCTGGGAAATAGGTGTGTGATACTCTTCCTGTTCCAATACTGGATCAATAAAAGAAGGTATCAACAACACCACCTCTCTCACTCTGGTACTTTCCCGAGTGTTGGTTCCATGACCACGCTCACCGGAGTACAAACATTGGTGAGCCATTAACCAGTGGCTCTGCATGGTAATTATGTAAGGACCTAATGATGTGATTTCAGTTCCTAATTAAACGAGGCTAACTAGTAAGAAACAGTAGGATGGTTTTTTTATTTTCTCCTTTCCTAATTTCTTTTTTTCCGAGGTGGGTCCCACTAGTCAGGAGGGACAAAACAAACAAAACATAGGTCAAAGGCCTTTAACTATCAAGGGCGTTTTGGACAAATGTTATGGACAAAAGCCTTTGACTGGATGGATATGAAATTTAATAGTTGGGGCGGTGTAGCGAAACCTGTGGTTGGATGGTTAGGAGGACAGTGGTATCCCCAGCCTACCATAATTCAAGTCCTAGACTTGACATTGGTGCTCGCATTTTCCTGTATTTATTTCAGGCCTTCCGGCAATGTGCATTCGGTGGGAGGAGGCATTTTCATCAAATACATCTATGGTGACTTCGTCAATCTCAAGATGCTCAGAGGTGTTCATAGGGGTAGGGTGTGCGTGCATGCGTCAATGCACACATGCGAGATAGCATCCCTCCATGTAAGGACACCTAATGAAAGAGGAGCAGATTTGAACACATTTGAAAATTAAGGATATACTCCCTCCATAAAGAAATATAAGAGCATTTAGATCACTACTTTAGTGATCTGAACACTCTTATATTTTTTTACAGAGGGAGTACCTGATAATCCCCAAGTGCAAGAATCATCGTAGCAATTTCCAAAGGTGGAAGTGATAAGTATGGAGTGTCGAACTCACAAGCAGCTAAAGGTAAGATCAATATTCTCTCAAGTCCTATGTGCCACCGATACAACTCTATGTACACCGAGCGTTTGCTTTCATCTAGAAACGAGAAGTAAAACTATGTTGTGGGTATGAAGAGTATAGCTTTGCATGATATCAGAGAAGTAAAATATAAAAATAGGTGCTGTTATCATAAAGTTAGAATATATCACAATATATTATAAAAAGAGAGTGTGGAATAATGATGGATCGGTGTGCGGAATTATCCTAGGCAATTGTTAATAAGATTGGTAATCATTATTGCAATTTTATATGAGGGAGAGGCATAAGCTAACATACTTTCTCTACTTGGATCATATGCACTTATGATTGGAACTCTAGCAAGCATCCGCAACAAAAATTCATTAAGTTAAAACCCAACCATAGCATTAAAGTATCAAGTCCTCTTTACTCCCATACGCAAATAACCCCCTTACTCGGGTTTAAGCTTATGTCACTCTAGCAACCCACTATAAGTGAATCATGAACATATTGCAAACCCGACAGCGGGAATCCCTCACGTGTGCACGACACGGAGGGCACCATAGGACAACACCAAAATAAAATGTACAACTCAAACCAATCTAGATCATCAATCAAACCAAAAGACAAAATAATACTACTCAAAACATCATAGGATGGCAACACAACATTGGATCAGTGGCATAAAGCACCATGTTCAAGTAGGGGATTACAGCGGGTGCAGGAGAGTGGACCGCTTAAAAGAGATGAGGAAGGTGATGAAGATGGTGATGTTGATGAAGACGATCACCGCGGCGATGATTCCCCCAGCGGCACTCCAGCGCCACCGATAGAGAGGGGGGGAGAGAGAGTCTCCCCCTTGTGCTTCCTCCTCCATGGCCTCCGGTGATGATGGCCCCCTCCGGCAGGGTGCTGGAGGGGGCCTAGATTGATTTTTCGTGGCTACAAAGGCTTGCGGCGGTGGAACTTCTGATCTAGGTTTTTTTTGGAGGTTTCTATATTTATAAGAATTTTTGGTGTCGGAAACATGTCAAGGAGGTGCTTGAGGGGCCCACGAGCCATGGGGGGGCTCCCTGGGGGTGGGAGCACCTAGAGGGACTGTGGCCTCCTCGTCCACTTCCTGGCCCAACTCTTGTGCTTCAGGGGTCTCTTTTGGTCCAGAAAAAATCATTGTAAATTTTCAGCCCATTCCGAGAACTTTTATTTCTGCACAAAGAGAATGACACCACGGTAGTTCTGCTGAAAACAACATCAGTCCGGGTTAGTTCTAATCAAATCATACTAAAACCATATAAAATTGTTGTAAACATGGCATGAATACTTCATAAATTATAGATAGGTTGGAGACATATCAGTACCTGAGTATTGGGTTTGAGTATCGACTTCTTGTACTTTTTTGTGAGTTGTGTATCCATTCCTTGTCAAGTATCTTTAGGATGAAGATCTCGGCAAGAATTCTTTTCGCCCCTCACCCCAGCCCCATGTCGCCCCCTGACGGGTGACCCAGGTGCCTAACCCTAGCCGCTGCCTGGCCCAACCCCACCTCCTTCCTCTCCTCAAGCCATCAGTGGTGGGCACCGCCGGGCAAAGCCCGCACAGTGTCGGCGGCAGCGGGATCTCGTTTGCCCTCGCCAGGAGCAGGGGCCGCGGGGTTTGCTTCTTCGGGCGCGTCGGCGGAGCTCGGAGGATGGCATGACGGGTGGCACGCGCAGGCAGTGGCGGTGCAGGGCGGCGTGACCTGCTGGCCGGTGGCGGCGTGGCGTTCTTCGCGGCGGAGAGACGTCTGTGAGGAAGAGGTAGACTGATGCGGCTTGAACTACGTCGGTATTTCCCCAAAGAGGAAGGGATGATGCAGAACAGCTACGGTAGGTATTTCCCTCAGTGAGAGACTAAGGTTATTGAACTAGTAGGAGAACCACGCAACACTACGTGAACGACACCTTCACACAAAGAACAAATACTTGTAAAAAATTGTAGTAGATTGGATAAGTAGATCTCGCAGGAACATGAGATAAAATAAATAAATAAAAATTGCAGTAAGGTATTTTTGGGTTTTTGGATTAATAAATCTAAAAATAAAAGCAAACAGAAATAGATCTCGAAGGCAAATATCATAAAGAAGAGACCCGGGGCCGTAGATTTCACTAGTGGCTTCTCTCGAGAAAAATAGCATACAGTGGGTAAACAAATTACTGTTGGGCAATTGATAGAACTTCAAATAATCATGACGATATCCAGGAAATGTTCATTATATAGGCATCACGTCCAAGATTAGTAGACTGACTCCTGACTGCATCTACTACAATTACTCCAGACATCGACCGCTATCCAACATGCATCTAGTGTATTAAGTTCATGGAGAAACATAGTAATGCAACAAGAACGATGACATGATGTAGACAAGATCTACTCATATAGGAATAGACCCCATCTTGTTATCCTTAATAGCAACGGTAAATACATGTTGTTTCCCCTTCTATCACTGGGATCGAGCACCGTAAGATTGCTACCTCTTGAGCATACGCTGGTTTTCCCTTGAAGAGGAAAGGGTGATGCAGCAAAGTAGCATAAGTATTTCCCTCAGTTTTTGAGAACCAAGGTATCAATCGAGTAGGAGACTACATGCAAGTCTCCTAGTACCTGCACAAACAAATAAGAACCTTGCAACCAACACGATAAAGGGGTTGTCAATCCCTTCATAGCCACTTGCAAAAGTGATATCTGATAAAGATAATAAGATAAATATTTTTGGTATTTTTGTTGTATAGATTGGAAAATAAAGATTGCAAAATAAATAGTAAACTAGAATTGTAGATCAGAAACTTATATGATGTAAAGTTGTAGCGACCAGACCTCAAACGGTCCAATCTCTGTGCTCCGATGTCATCCCTGGATCAGTAATGCTGACACCACACAGTACTTGAAGGATTTATAACAGAGTGGCAATCACACACTTATTACATCGAGTGTCTCAAAAGAGAACTTATTACAATAAATATGGCGTAAGGTCATCTAATAACAATAACAGCAGAAGGCTTGGAAGATAAGTGAGTCCATCAACTCCAACGGCATCACTGAGTATAGAACCACGACCTAAAACTCCTTAATCGTCGTCTGAAAAGTCTGCAACATTAACATTGCATCCCAAAACGGGTCAGCACATGGAATATGCTGGCAAAGTAACACATAGAGAGTAATGGAATGAAACAGCTATTCTATATGCATATTTGGCTGGTGGAAAGCTCTATGGTTACAGTTTTGCATAAAGCCAATTTTTCCCTACTGCAAAGGAATAAATTTATTTAATTATCATGGTGGTTGCTAAACATTGAGAATGGTTGACAACATTCTCAATCCCAATTAAACATCATCATTAAATCAAACCCAACAAAATTAATTTAGAGTAACATGTTGAGATACACATGATAATCCAGGTACTAGATACTTAAGATGTCCATAACCGGGGACACGGCTAACCATGATTAGTTTATACACTCTGCAGAGGTTTGCGCACTTTTGCCCACAAGACTCGATCTCCTCCGTTGGATTTCTCGCACTACATGGTGTTTGAGAAATGGATGACCAAGACATAGTCTTTCCGAAGCGCTAGCACCTTATGAACGGGTAGACCGTACCAACCTACATCCCCTACATCTGATAGTCTACCACTGTAAGAGTTCGCAC
Source organism: Triticum urartu (assembly GCF_003073215.2). Taxonomy (NCBI): domain Eukaryota; kingdom Viridiplantae; phylum Streptophyta; class Magnoliopsida; order Poales; family Poaceae; genus Triticum; species Triticum urartu. The sequence continues at coordinate 350,319,041 of NC_053022.1, forward strand.
GACTTAATCAACTATGCTAGAGCCCATAATAGCTTGTGGCTGCACACGGAAGTTTCTAGCATGAATAATCTCATGATCCCTTTGAGCCTGGGTGGCGGTCCATAAAGAAAAACAAGCAATCGCTGGAATACCCAGGTGCCTCAATCCTCCCAGATGTGTATTTAAGTTGCCACCTTAAATAAACCATTAATTAACAATCTCACATCTGTCATGGATACACTCACCCAATCCACGTCTACTAGCATAGCATGGCATAATAAGCAAACGTAGAAGTAACTCCCAAAGGTTTGATAATAACAGGTAATAGGTACTACCTCATCTACTTCCCAAACCCACAATTTAATTAGATCCTAATCATGCAATGTGTGAGGATTGGTCTAATGCAATAAAACTGGGTAGAGGGAAAAAACATGATCAAAGTGTTACTTGCCTTGCTGATGGTCCGGGAAACCTAGCGATTCGAAGTAGCAAGCGGCGCACTCCGGGTACTCTATCACAAACAAACAAGCATTCAATAAGTACTCAACTAATGCATAGGTAAAACTCAAACAAGAGATCTAACCAGAAAGTTCAACTTAAGAACTCCGGTTGGCAAAAAAATTCAAATCGAACGAAGCAACGGAAGACAAACGGCGAAAGAAACAAGCTTCGTTTACTATTCTAGATCTAGGGCAATTTTTACAGTGGCAAAAACTTTTTTAAGTTGGCTAAACGGAAAGAGGGTTTCGAGACGAAACTCCAGGCGCTTGAATCGCCTGATTCCGATAAACGAGCGAAAAGTTAAACTAAAACGAAAATCGGATCAGAAATCGCGATCAGAAAAATCGCGGATTTAATCCGAGAAAAAGAAAAACGACAAACAGTTTAATGAACGAACGTTCATTAACTGGATCTAAATGAAGAACACGTTCGTTAAAACGAACGAACGAGCGAACGCTCGCTAATTAGCCTAAACCGAAAAAAACCGATCTAAAGAAAAAAATGGAAACTAAAAAAACCGAATGAAAACCGGCGAAAACCGAACGATTTTTCCGAGAAAACCGGCGGCGGGTCAACCTCGTTGGCTCGGGTGGCGGCGGCTCCGGCGAATCGGTGCCGGTGGTGGCGGGGTCCGGCGGGGCGGCGCAGGGCCGCGGCGGCGGCGGGTGCGGGGCAACGACGTCGGGCACGGCGGCGGCTAGGGTTTCGGCCCAGGGCGGGCCGGTGGCTTATAAAGGCTGAGGCCGGAGGAGTCCGGGCCTAGCACAGCCCGTAGGTCGGTTCAGTTTTTTTAATATAGTTACGCTCAGAAAAAAAACAAAAGGACTACTAAACGGACTCCAAAAATCCCGAAATAAATTTTCCCCGGCTTGTAAAATTAAGCCGCATAGGATGAACATTTATTTGGGGCCTAAATGCAATTTTGAAAAATGCGCATTTTTCCTAAATTCAAATAAAATAGCAAATAAAACCAAAATAAATCTTATTTGATTTTTTTATTAAATCCTCAATATTTCTTTATTTTGGGAAAGTCATTTTATTCCCTCTCTCATAATTTTTGTAATAGAAATAATTGAAGATAAAATAAATAAAATCAAATGATCCTATTTTCAAAATTCGAGACATCTCAAATATGAAAATAACGAAATCCCCAACTCTCTCCGAGGGTCCTTGAGTTGCGTGAAATTTCTAGGATCAACCAAAATGCAATAAATATGATATGCAATGATGATCTAGTGTATAACATTCCAAATTGAAAATTTGGGATGTTACAAACCTACCCCCCTTAAGATGAATCTCGCCCTCGAGATTCGGGTTGGCTAGAAAATAGGTGAGGGTGGTCCTTCAGAAAATCTTCCTCTCGCTCCCAGGTGGCTTCATCCTCCGTGTGGTGGCTCCACTGAACCTTGCAAAACTTGATAACCTTGTTGCGGGTGACTCGACTGGCATACTCTAGAATCTTAACTGGTTTCTCCTCATAGGTCAAATCACTGTCCAACTGAATTGCTTCCAGCGGCACTGTATCTCTCAGCGGTATGTCAGCCATCTCTGCATGGCACTTCTTCAACTGGGAAACATGGAACACGTCGTGAACTCCTGACAATCCTTCGGGCAAGTCCAACTTATAGGATACTTCTCCCATACGTTCCAAAACTTTGTATGGGCCTACAAAACGTGGCGCTAATTTTCCCTTAACTCCAAAGCGCTTAACTCCTTGAAGTGGTGATACTCGAAGATAAACTCGGTCTCCGACTTCGTAAACTGTCTCCTTGCGTTTAGAATCTGCATAACTCTTCTGCCTGGACTGGGCTACCTTGAGCCTATCGTGAATCAATTTCACTTTCTATTCAGACTCCTTTATCAGATCCGGTCCAAACAACTGGTGGTCTCCAACTTCATCTCAAGACAATGGGGTCCTGCACCTTCTTCCGTACAAGGCTTCGAAAGGGGCCATCTTCAAACTGGATTGATAGATGTTGTTGTAAGAGAACTTTGCATACGGCAAATTCTCGTCCCAACTAGATCCGTAATCTAGCGCACAAGCTCTTAGCATATCCTCCAAAATCTGATTGACTCTCTCAGTCTGTCCATCTGTTTGCGGGTGGAAAGCTGTGCTAAACTCCAGTCCGGTTCCCAAAGTTTCATGCAACTGATTCCAGAACTTTGAGGTAAATTGGGTTCCTCTATCTGATACTATGCTCCTAGGAACTCCATGCAGATGAACGATTCTATTCATGTATATCTTTGCCAACTTTGCACTGGTATAGGTAGTCTTCACGGGAATGAAATGAGCTACCTTTGTCAAACGATCGACTACAACCCAAATCGAGTCATAGCCTGAACGTGTTCTGGGCAATCCTATGATAAAATCCATGCCTAACTTATCCCACTTCCATTCGGGTATCGGCAACGGTTGTAGCAATCCTGCTGGCTTCTGATGCTCTGCCTTTACTCTCTGACATACATCACAAACTGCTACATATTCTGCAATATCCTTCTTCATTCCGGTCCACCAGAAAATATCCTTCAAATCCAAATACATCTTGGTATTTCCTGGGTGAATCGAATATGGTGAATCATGGGCCTCTTGTAAAATTAACTTCCTGATCTCCGAATCATTTGGTACATAAACACAGTCTTCAAACCATAAGGTATCGTGCTCATCCTCACGAAATCCCTTAGCTTTTCCTTTGCTCATTTTCTCATTGATAGAGGCAATCTCCTTGTCAGTCTTTTGGGCTTCTCTGATCTTATCCATCAACGTAGACTGAATCTCCAATGCTGCTACACAGCCTCTTGGAACTATTTCCAAACATAGCTCCCGAAGATTTTTGGCTAACTCACTTGGTAAATCTCCCGTCATTAAGGTGTTGACATGACTTTTACGGCTCAATGCGTCAGCTACTATGTTAGCCTTTCCAGGGTGATAATGCAATCTCATATCATAATCCTTGATGAGCTCCAACCATCTCCTTTGTCTGAGATTCAACTCCTTCTGTGTGAAAATATACTTCAAGCTCTTGTGATCCGTGTACACCTCGCAATGGTTTCCAATGAGAAAATGTCTCCAAGTCTTCAATGCATGCACTACGGCTGCTAACTCTAAATCATGCGTAGCATAATTCAACTCATGGGGCTTAAGCTGTCGTGAGGCATATGAAACAACTCTTCCTTCCTGCATAAGCACTGCTCCAAGTCCTCGACGTGAAGCGTCACAATACACCTCATAATCCTTGGTCTGATCCGGTAAAATCAACACTGGTGAGGTAACCAAATGTTTTCTTCAACTCCTGAAAACTAGCCTCACATTCCTCAGTCCATATGAACTTGGTACCCTTCTTCAACAACTCCGTCATAGGCTTCGCAATCTTTGAGAAATTCTCAATGAACCTCCGGTAGTATCCTATGAGTCCAAGAAAACTCCGGATCTCTCCAAGTGTGGTTGGCGCTTCCCACTTGGTCACGGTATCAACTTTAGTGGGATCTACTGCTATACCTTCTCCGGATATAACGTGTCCGAGAAATCCAACTTCTTTCAACCAAAACTCACATTTGCTAAAGTTGGCATATAACTGATGTTCTCTGAGCTTACCAAGTACCAAACGCAAATGCTCCTTATGCTCCTCTTCATTCTTCGAGTAAACCAAGATATCATCAATGAACACTATGACGAACTTATCCAAGAAATCCATAAACACCTTGTTCATCATGTTCATAAAGTATGCAGGTGCGTTAGTCAGACCAAATGACATAACGGTATACTCGTATAGCCCATACCTGGTGGTAAAAGCCGTCTTGGGTATATCCTATTCTCGAATCTTCAACTAGTGGTATCCTGATCGCAGATAGATCTTGGAAAATACCTTAGCTCCTTGCAATCGATCAAACAGATCATTGATCATCCATAGTGGGTTTTTGTTCTTGATGGTTACTTCATTCAATCCTCGATAATCGACAACCATCCTTAACGACCCATCCTTCTTTTCCACTAGAAGTACTGGCGATCCCCAAGGCGAAGAACTTGGGCGAATATATCCTTTATCCAGTAACTCCTTAGTTTGCTTCTTAATTTCCACCAATCCTTTGCAGGCATCCTATATGGTCTCTTTGATATTGGCCCTGTGCCTGGCAAAAGCTCGATCAAAAACTCAATATCTCTATCCGGTGGCATGCCTGGCAATTCTTCTGGAAATACATCAGGGAAATCCTTCACTACTGGTACTTCTTCCTGCACAACTCCTGCTAAACAATTTGCTTGAGTCCTCTTTGGCACATGTCGGGATACATACTTGATCCTTCTCCCTTCTGGGGTGGTAAGCAAGATCGACTTACTGGTGCAATCGATGTTTCCACCATACATCAACAACCAATCCATGCCTAATATCACATACAATCCTTGGGATTCCAACACTATTAGGTCTGAGGGAAATACGTAGTTACCAATCCTTAATGGCAACTGATCACACCATAGACTAGCCATATATTCTGCTCCAGGCGAGGTTACTAACATGGGTGACCTAAGGGCTTGGGTTGGCAGCTTATACTTATCCACAAATCCCCTTGATATGTATGAATGCGATGCACCAGTATCGAAAAGAACAAGTGCAGTAAATGACTTAACCAAAAACTTACCGATTACTGCATCCGGCTGCTCTTCAACCTCCTCCACGTTAACGTGGTTCATATGTCCCCTATTGAAAGGGTTCGGCTTCTTCCCAGAGTTTCCATTGCCATTTCCATTCTGGGATTCAAGACATTCATTGGCATAATGTCCGGTCTTCTGGCACTTAAAGCAAGTGACTTGGCTTAGGTCTCTCTTGGCTGGGGTCGATGGGTTGGGGCGGTTCTGGCCGTTGCTTCCTCCATTCCCATTACCATTCTTGGTGCCATTGTGGTTGTGCGAGCTACCTCCTCCATGGGTATGCTGAAAATGTCCTCCCGGTCTAGGGGTGAAACATGGCTTCTGCTGAGCTCCTGTATTGTGCTTTCCTTGTCCATACTTCCTCTTGTGATTCTCAATCTGCGGCTGCTTCCCTTCAATCATAAGAGCACGATCTACCAACTCCTGGTAGTTGTTGAAGGTTGCTACCATCAACTGCATGCTCAACTCATCATTCAGTCCTTCCAGAAACTTCTCCTGCTTTGCTGCATCCGTAGCAACGTCATCTAGGGCATAACGTTCTAATTTACTAAAGTCCTCCACATACTGGCCAACTGTCCGTCCTCCTTGGCGCAAGTTGCGAAACTCCCGCTTCTTTATGGCCATAGCCCCTGCTGAAACATGGGCAGTTCGAAAAGCCTTCTGAAACTGGTCCCATGTGACAGTGTCGACAGGGAAAGTGGCTATGAAATTCTCCCACCATGATGATGCGGGTCCTTCAAGCTGATGTGCGGCAAACTTCACCTTTTCCGCATCCGTACATCCTGCTGTGGTCAACTCCCTAGCTGTCTTGCGGAGCCAATCATCTGCTACTATCGGCTCGGTGCTACTGGAAAACACCAGCGGACTCAACCTAAGAAAATGGGCTAAGTGATCAACATGTGGTGGTGGTGGTGGTGGTGGGTTGTTGTTGTTGTTTCCCTGATTCTGATTCTGGACTAGCAACTGCATCAACATGTTCTGCTACTGGATCAACTAGGTGAGCTCCGGTGGAAAGGTAAATCCGGGGTCACGTCTCGGAGGCATCTGAGGGTTTAGAAAAGATGAGATTTAAGAATAGAGGGGGTCTATAGAGAAACACTACCCATATGCACATGAGGCAAAACAAACAATTCACTTCATTCAAACAATCAAACAAGGGCATACAAACGATCTAACTATCGCAAAAGTGATCGGACTACTATATTTACATGGTGGACTACTACTATTGATGAGGTGGTCTACTAGAAATATTCTTCGGTTGCAGACTCCATGATATCTGCTCCAGCTTCATCAACATAGTCATCATCGCTATCATCTGGATCCGAGTCGGTGTCGTTGATGATGATGTAGTCTTCCGAGCGAATCTCCTTGGGTTCCTTGTCTTCTTCTACCGGTGTAGGGCCTCCCATAAATATTCCAATCTTCTTGATCAGATCGTCATTCTTCTCCACTAATACTTCAATTTCCTCTTCCTAATCTTCACGTGTAGCCTTGAGTTCCTCCTCTAGTTCCTTGATTCTAGTCTTTTCCTTCTTTAGGTCTATCATGTCGACACACATCTGGTTCTCCTAACGTCAAATGTGCTGGTTTAACTCCTGGATAAAAGCTGCAACTGATCTATCCTTTCTGGTGCTGATCATCTCCCAGTGCTCATCTCGGCGCCCACAAATCTGGTAGATAGTATCCTTAAGATCATTGCGGTAGACTTCTCAAATGCGTCCCATGGCAATGTGAGCTGCCATGCTCTTTCCTAGACTCCAAGTTGGTGCATCAAAAGAAAACTCTATGGGCTCAGTGATTGGCATGAACGTTCTTCCTGGAACTTGAACTTGAATCATCCAGCGCTCCTGTTCAGGTAAAGTGGCGTTGTAGGTTCCGGTGAAGCTTGGTACTCCTATGTTCAGGTATCTAGTGACTTCCTTCAAGTGACGTCCAAAGGGTGTATCTTCATCCGGTTGTGTGAACTTGTTCCTTGCATCTGCCATCCTAAAAAAGTAGAAAAGATGAGAAGTCAGAAAAGAGAGGAGAGTGAGTAGTTATCTAGGTCTTTAGCTTAGTGGTCGTGTCCTACAGTCAGCGTGTGCTCTGATACCATCTTGTAGCGACCAGACCTCAAACGGTCCAATCTCTGTGCTAAGGTGTCGTCCCTGGATCAGTAATGCTGACACCAAACAGTACTTGAAGGATTTATAACAGAGTAGCAATCACACACTTATTACATCGAGTGTCTCAAAAGAGAACTTATTACAATAAATATGGCGTAAGGTCATCTAATAACGATAACAGTGGAAGGCTTGGAAGATAAGTGAGTCCATCAACTCCAACGGCATCACCGAGTATAGAACCACGACCTAAAACTCCTTAATCGTCGTCTGAAAAGTCTGCAACATTAACGTTGTAGCCCGAAACGGGTCAGCACATGGAATATGCTGGCAAAGTAACACATAGAGAGTAATGGAATGAAACAGCTATTCTATATGCATATTTGGCTGGTGGAAAGCTCTATGGTTACAGTTTTACGTAAAGCCAATTTTTCCCTACTGCAAAGGAATAAATTTATTTAACTATCATGGTGGTTGTTAAACATTCAGAATGGTTGACATTATTCTCAATCCCAATTAAACATCATCATTAAATCAAACCCAACAAAATTAATTTAGAATAACATGTTGAGATACACATGATAATCCAGGTACTAGATACTCAAGATGTCCATAACCGGGGACACGACTAACCATGATTAGTTTATACACTCTGCAGAGGTTTGCGCACTTTTGCCCACAAGACTCGATCTCCTCCGTTGGATTTCTCGCACTACATGGTGTTTGAGAAACGGATGACCGAGACATAGTCTTTCGAAGCGCTAGCACCTTACGAACGGGTAGACCGTACCAACCTACATCCCCTACATCTGCTAGTCTACCACTGTAAGAGTTCGCACGACTTAATCAACTATGCTAGAGCCCATAATAGCATGTGGCTGCACACGAAAGTTTCTAGCATGAATAATCTCATGATCGCTTTGAGCCTGGGTGGTGGTCCATAAAGAAAAACAAGCAATCGCTGGAATACCCAGGTGCCTCAATCCACCCAGATGTGTATTTAAGTTGCCACCTTAAATAAACCATTAATTAACAATCTCACATCTGTCATGGATACACTCACCCAATCCACGTCTACTAGCATAGCATGGCATAATAAGCAAACATAGAAGTAACTCCCAAAGGTTTGATAATAACAGGTAATAGGTACTACCTCATCTACTTCCCAAACCCACAATTTAATTAGATCCTAATCATGCAATGTGTGAGGATTGATCTAATGCAATAAAACTGGGTAGAGGGGAAAACATGATCAAAGTGTTACTTGCCTTGCTGATGGTACAGGAAACCTAGCGATTCGAAGTAGTAAGCGGCGCACTCCGGGTACTCTATCGCAAACAAAAAGCATACAATAAGTACTCAATTAATGCACAGGTAAAACTCAAATAAGAGATCTAACCAGGAACTTCAACTTAAGAACTCCGGTTGGCAAAAAAATCAAATCGAACGAAGCAACGGAAGACAAACGACAAAAGAAACAAGCTTCCTTTACTATTCTGGATCTAGGGCAATTTTTAAAGTGGCAAAAACTTGTTTAAGTTGGCTAAACGGAAAGAGGGTTTCGAGACGAAACTCCAGGCACTTGAATCGCCTGATTCTGATAAATGAGCGAAAAGTTAAACTAAAACGAAAATCGGATCAGAAATCGCGATCAGAAAAATCGCGGATTTAATCCGAGAAAAAGAAAAACGATGAACAGTTTAACGAATGAACGTTCGTTAACTGGATCTAAACGAAGAACGCGTTCGTTAAAATGAACGAACGAGCGAACGCTCGCTAATTATCCTAAACCGAAAAAAACCAATCTAAATAAAAACGGAAACTAAAATAAACCGAACGAAAACCGGCGAAAACCAAATGATTTTTCCGGGAAAACCGGCGGCGGGTCAACCTCGTCGGCTCGGGCGGCGAGATGGGCGGCGGCGGCTCCGGCAAGGCGGCGTCGGCGGCGGCTGGGTCCGGCGGGGCGGCGCGCGGCGGCGGGGTCCGGCGGGGCGGCGTGCGGCGGCGGCGGGCGCGGGGCGGCGGTGTCGGGCGCGGCGGTGGCTAGGGTTTCGGCGCGGGGTGGGCCGGCGGCTTATAAAGGCTGAGGCCGGAGGAGTCCGGGCCTAGCACAGCCCGTAGGTCGGTTGAGTTTTTTAATATAGTTACGCTCAGAAAAAAACAAAAGGACTACTAAACGGACTCCAAAAATCTCGAAATAAATTTTCCCCGGCTTCTAAAATCAAGCCGCACAGGATGAACATTTAGTTGGGGCCTAAATGCAATTTGGAAAAACGCGCATTTTTCCTAAATTCAAATAAAATAGCAAATAAAACCAAAATAAATCTTATTTGATTTTTTATTAAATCCTCAATATTTCTTTATTTTGGGAAAGTCATTTTATTCCCTCTCTCAAATTTTTTGTAATACAAATAATTGAAGATAAAATAAATAAAATAAAATGATCCTATTTTTAAAATTCGAGACATCTCAAATATGAAGATAACGAAATCCCAAACTCTCTCCGAGGGTCCTTGAGTTGCGTGAAATTTCTAGGATCAACCAAAATGCAATAAATATGATATGCAATGATGATCTAGTGTATAACATTCCAAATTGAAAATTTGGGATGTTACAAAAGTAGACCCGGGGGCCATAGGTTTCACTAGTGGCTTCTTAGGCAAGATGACATGATGTAGAGGGATAAACTCAAGCAATATGATATAAACCCCATCTTTTAATCCTCGATGGCAACAATACAATACGTGCCTTGCTGCCCCTACTGTCACTGGGAAAGGACACCGCAAGATTGAACCCAAAGCTAAGCACTTCTCCCATTGCAAGAAAGATCAATTTAGTAGGGCAAACCAAACTGATAATTCGAAGGGACTTGCAAAGATATCAAATCATGCATATAAGAATTCAGAGAAGAATCAAATATTGTTCATAGATAATCTTGATCATAAACCCACAATTCATCGGATCTCGGCAAACACACAACAAAAAGTATTACATCGAATAGATCTCCAAGAACATCGAGGAGAACTTTGTATTGAGAACCGAAGAGAGAGAAGAAGCCATCTAGCTAATAACTATGGACCCAAAGGTCTGTGGTAAACTACTCACACATCATCGGAGAGGCTATGGTGTTGATGTAGAAGCCCTCCGTGATCGAATCCCCCACCGGCAGATCGCCGGAAAGGTCCCCAGATGGGATCTCACGGCTACAGAAGGGTGCAGTGGTGGAAAAGTGGTTTCGTGGCTTTCCTGGATGTTTTCAGGGTATAAGAGTATATATAGGCGAAAGAAGTAGGTCGGTGGAGCTACGAGGGGCCCACGAGGGTTGGGGCGCGCCGCCCTACCTCATGGCCGCCTCGTTGCTTCCTTGACCTCCACTCCAAGTCTGCTGGATTGTGTTTGTTCCAAAAAAAGATCCTCGCGAAGGTTTCATTCTGTTTGGATTCCGTTTGATATTCCTTTTCCACGAAACACGGATATAGGCAAAAAACTACAATTTGCATTGGGCCTTCGGTTAATAGGTTAGTCCCAAAAATAATATAAAAGTGCATATTAAAGCCCATTAAACATCCAAAACAGATAATATAATAGCATGGAACAATCAAAAATTATAGATACGTTGGAGATGTATCAAGCATCCCCAAGCTTAATTCCTGCTCGTCCTCGAGTAGGTAAATGATAAAAATAGAATTTTTGATGTGGAATGCTACCTAACATAATTTTCAATGTAATTTTCTTTATTGTGGCATGAATATTCAGATCCAAAAGATTCAAGACAAAAGTTTAATATTGACATAAAAACAATAATACTTCAAGCATACTAACCAAGCAATTATGTCTTCTCAAAATAACATGGCCAAAGAAAGCTATCCCTACAAAATCATATAGTCTGGCTATGCTCTATCTTCATCACACAAAATATTTAAATCATGCACAACCCCGATGACAAGCCAAGCAATTGTTTCATACTTTTGATGTTCTCAAACTTTTTCAATCTTCACGCAATACATGAGCGTGAGCCATGGATATAGCACTATAGGTGGAATAGAATGGTGGTTGTGGAGAAGACAAAGAAGAGAACATAGTCTCACATCAACTAGGCGTATCGACGGGCTATGGAGATGCCCATCAATAGATATTAATGTGAGTGAGTAGGGATTGCCATGCAATGGATGCACCAGAGTTATAAGTATATGAAAGCTCAACAAAAGAAACTAAGTGGGTGTGCATCCAACTTGCTTGCTCACGGAGACCTAGGGATTTTGAGGAAGCCCATCATTGGAATATACAAGCCAAGTTCTATAATGAAAAATTCCCACTAGTATATGAAAGTGACAACATAAGAGACTCTTTATCATGAAGATCATGGGGCTACTTTGAAGCACAAGTGTGGAAAAAGGATAGTAGCATTTCCCCTTCTCTCTTTCTCTCTCATTTTTTATTTGGGCCTTTTCTCTCTCTTTTTTATGGCCTCCTTTTTTCGTCCGTATTCTCATCCCGACTTGTGGGGGAATCATAGTCTCCATCATCCTTTCCTCACTGGGACAGTGCTCTAATAATGATGATCATCACACGTTTATTTACTTACAACTCAAGAATTACAACTAGATACTTAGAACAAAATATGACTCTATGTGAATGCCTCCGGCGGTGTACCGGGATGTGCATGAATCAATAGTGACATGTATGAAAAATTACGAACGTTGACTTTGCCACAAATACGATGTCAACTACATGATCATGCATAGCAATATGACAATGATGGAGCGTGTTATAATAAACGGAACGGTGGAAATATGCATGCCAATATATATATTGGAATGGCTATGGTAATGCCATAATAGGTAGGTATGGTGGCTGTTTTGAGGAAGGTATATGGTCGGTGTATGATACCGGCAAAAGGTGCGTGGTATTAGAGAGGCTATGAATGGTGGAAGGGTGAGAGTGCATATAATCCATGGACTCAACATTAGTCATAAAGAACTCACATACTTATTGCAAAAATCTATTAGTTATCGAAACGAAGTACTACGCGCATGCTCCTAGGGGGATAGATTGGTAGGAAAAGACCATCGCTCGTCCCCGACCGCCACTCATAAGGAAGACAATCAATAAATAAATCATGCTCCAACTTCATCACATAACGGTTCACCATACGTGCATGCTACGGGAATCACAAACTTTAACACAAGTATCTCTCAAATTCACTACTACTCAACTAGCTTGACTTTAATAGCACCATCTTCATATCTCAAAACAATCATCAAGTATCAAACTTCTCATAGTATTCAATGCACTTTATATGAAATTTTTTATTATACCCATCTTGGATGCCTATCATATTAGGACTAATTTCTTAACCAAAGCAAATTACCATGCTGTTCTAAAAGACTCTCAAAATAATATAAGTGAATCATGAGAGATCAATAATTTCTATAAAATAAAACCACCACCATGCTCTAAGAAGGTATAAGTGAAGCACGAGAGCAAAATTTATCTAGCTCAAAAGATATAAGTGAAGCACATAGAGTATTCTAATAAATTCAGGTTCATGTGTGTCTCTCCAAAAGGTGTGTAAATCAAGGATGATTGCGGTAAACTAAAAATCAAAGACTCAAATCATACAATACGCTCCAACCAAAACACATATCATGTGGTGAATAAAAATATAGCCTCAAGTAAAGTTACCGATAGACGAAGACGAAAGAGGGGATGCCTTCCGGGGCATCCCCAAGCTTAGGCTTTTGGTTGTCCTTGATTTTTACCTTGGGGTGCCTTTGGCATCCCCAATATTAGGCTCTTGCCACTCCTTGTTCCAAAATCCATCAAATCTTTACCCAAAAATTTGAAAACTTCACAAAACAAAACTCAACAGAAAATCTCATGAGCTCCGTTAGTATAAGAAAAGAAACCATGACTTTAAGGTACTATAATGAACTCATTCTTTATTTATATTTGTGATAAACCTACTGTATTACAACTTCTCTATGGTTCATAACCCCCGATACTAGCCATAGATTCATCAAAATAAGCGAACAACACATGAAAAACAGAATCTGTCAAAAACAGAACAGTCTGTAGTAATCTGTAGGTTTCGAATACTTCCGTAACTCCAAAAATCCTGATAAATTAGGACATCCTAAATAATTTGTATATTGATCTACTGCAGTTGGAATTGGTATTTTATCGCTCTCTGATAAAAAATCAAAATTATTCTCGTGAGCGCATACTTTCTGTTTTTTTTCAACAAGATCAAACAACAATCACCCAAGAAGATCCTAAAGGCTTTACTTGGCACAAACACTTATTAAAACATAAGAAACACAATCATAACAGAGGATAGATGATTTATTTATTACTAAACAGGAACAAAAAGCAAAGAACAAAAATAAAATTGGGTTGCCTCCCAACAATTGCTATCGTTTAACGCCCCTAGCTAGGCATAAAAGCAAGAATAGATCTAGGTATTGTCATCTTTGGTATGCAATACATAGGTAGCTCTCATAATTTATTCATAAGGAAATTTAATTTTCTTTCTATGAAAGTGTTCCATGCCTTAATGGAAATTGGAATCTAATATTTCCTTCTTTCATGTTAATAATTGCACCAATCGTTCTAAGGAAAGGTCTACCAAGAATAATGGGACATGTAGGATTGTCTATGTCAAGAACAATGAAATCTACGGGAACATAATTCCTATTTGCAAAAATAAGAACATCATTAATCCTTCCCATAGGTTTCTTAATGGTGGAATCTACAAGATGCAAATTTAAAGAACAATCATCAAATTCACAGAAACCTAACACATCACACAAAGTTTTTGGAATCGTGGAAACACTAGCACCCAAATCACATAAAGCATAGCATTCATGATCTTCAATCTTAATTTTAATATTAGGTTCCCACTCATCATAAAGTTTTCTAGGGATAGAAACTTCTAATTCAATCTTTTCGTTATGGGATTGCATTAAAGCATCAGCGATATGTTTGGTAAAAGCTTTGTTTTGCAACAAGGAAATACAATCTATCAAAGAGCAATTATCATAATTAAATTCCTTGAATCCAAAATAGTGGGTTTATTGATATGTAAAGTTTTGACCTCCTCAATCTCACTTTTACCAATTTTTGCATCAAGACGTAAAAACTCTGAATCATTGGGACGCCTTCTAACTAAAGTTGACTCATCTCCAGTCCCATCTTTATCAAGATTCATATTGGAAAACAAAGATTTAATAGGAGACACATCAATCACTTTTAGATCTTCATCATTATTATCATGAAAACTAGAAGAACACGCTTTCACAAAGCAATCTTTTTTAGCACGCATCCTAGCGGTTCTTTCTTTACACTCATCAATGGAAATTCTCATGGCTTTGAGAGATCATTGATATCATGCTTAGGTGGAATAGATCTAAGTTTCAAAGAATCAACATAAAGAGAAATTCTATCCACGTTCCTAGCCAACTCATCAATCTTAAGCAATTTTTCTTCAAGCAAAGCATTGAAATTCTTTTGTGAATTCATAAATTCTTTAACACTAATATCAAAATCAGAGGGCATATTATTAAAATTTCCATAAGAATTGTTGTAGGAATTTCCATAATTGTTAGAGGAATTACTAGGGAACGGCCTAGAATTAAAATTTCCTCTATACGTGTTGTTACCAAAATTGCTCCTACCAACAAAATTCACATCCATACATTCATATTATTCTCAATCAAAGTGGACAAAGGCATATCATTAGGATTAGAAGAAGCACTCTTATTAGCAAACAATTTCATAAGTTCACCCATTTTTCCACTTAAAACATTAATCTCTTCAATAGCATGAACTTTTTTACTAGCAGATCTTTTGGTGTGCCATTGAGAATAATTGATCATAATATTATCTAGGAGTTTAGTAGCTTCTCCTAAAGTGATTTCCATAAAAGTGTCTCCTGCGGCCGAATCTAAAATATTTCTAGAAGCAAAATTCAATGCAGCATAGAAATTTTGTATAATCATCCATAAATTCAAACCATGTGTAGGGCAATTACGTATCATTAATTTCATCCTCTCCCAAGCTTGTGCAACACGCTCATGCTCAAGTTGCCTAAAATTCACAATATCGTTTCTAAGAGAGATGATCTTAGCGGGAGGAAAATACTTAGAGATAAAAGCATCATTGCACTTATTCCATGAATCAATACTATTTTTAGGCAAAGAAGAGAACCAAGTTTTAGCATGATCTCTAAGCAAAAACAGAAATAGCTTCAATTTAACAATATTATTATCCACATCTTTATTCTTTTGTATATCACAAATCAACGAAGCTGTTTAGATGGATAGCGGCATCTTCACTAGGAAGGCCAGAAAATTGATCATTCATAACAAGATTCAACAAAGCGGTCTTGATTTCACAAAATTCAGCATCGGTAGTAGGAGCAATCGGAGTGCTTATAAAATCATTACTGTTGGTATTGGAAAAGTCACATAATTTGGTATTATCTTGAGCCATCGTGACAAACAATCAATCCAGCACACAAGCAAACAAGAGGCAAGCAAAAAGATGCGAACAGAAAAGGGCAAATAAAACGGCAAAGGTGAAGTGGGGTAGAGGAAAACGAGAGGCGAATGTCAAATAATGTAATGCGAGGGATAAGAGTTTGTGATGGGTACTTGGTATGTCTTGACTTGAGCATAGATCTCCCCGGCAACGGTGCCAGAAATCATTTTGTTACCTCTTGAGCATGTGTTGGTTTTCCCTTGAAGAGTAAAGGGTGATGCAGCAAAGTAGCATAAGTATTTCCCTCAATTTTTGAGAACCAAGGTATCAATCCAGTAGGAGACTACACGCAAGTCGCCTAGTACCTGCACAAACAAATACGAACCTTGCAACCAATGCGATAAAGGGGTTGTCAATCCCTTCACGGCCACTTGCAAAAGTGAGATCTGATAAAGATAATAAGATAAATATTTTTGGTACTTTTGTTGTATAGATTGGAAAATAAAGATTGCAAAATAAATAGTAAACTAGAATTGTAGATCGGAAACTTATATGATGTAAAGTAGACTCAGGGGCCATAGGTTTCACTAGTGGCTTCTCTCAAGATAGCATATATTATGGTGGGTGAACAAATTACTACCGAGCAATTGATAGAAAAGCGCATAGTTATGAGAATATCTAGGCATGATCATAAACATAGGCATCACGTCCGTGTCATGTAGACCGAAACGATTCTGCATCTACTACTATTACTCCACACATCGACCGCTATCCAACATGCATCTAGAGTATTAAGTTCATAAGAACAAAGTAACGCATTAGGCAAGATGACATGATGTAGAGGGATAAACTCAAACAATATGTTATAAACCCCATATTTTTATCCTCGATGGCAACAATACAATACGTGCCTTGCTGCCCCTACTGTCACTGGGAAAGGACACCGCAAGATTGAACCCAAAGCTAAGCACTTCTCCCATTGCGAGAAAGATCAATCCAGTAGGCCAAACCAAACTGATAATTCAAAGAGACTTGCAAATATATCAAATCATGCATATAAGAATTCAGAGAAGAATCAAATATTGTTCATAGATAATCTTGATCCTAAACCCACAATTCATCGGATCTCGGCAAACACACTGCAAAAAGTATTACATCGAATAGATCTCCAAGAACATCGAGGAGAACTTTGTATTGAGAACCAAAGAGAGAGAAGAAGCCATCTAGCTAATAACTATGGACCTGAAGTTCTGTGGTAAACTACTCACACATCATCGGAGAGGCTATGGTGTTGATGTAGAAGCCCTCCATGATCGAATCCCCCTCCGGCAGATCACCGGAAAAGGTCCCCAGATGGGATCTCATGGGTACAGATGGTTGCGGCGGTGGAAAAGTGGTTTCGTGGCACTCCTGGATGTTTTTAGGGTATAAGAGTATATATAGGTGAAAGAATTAGGTCGGTGGAGCTACGAGGGCCCATAAGGGTGGGGGGCGCGCCTACCCCCCTGGGCACACCGCCCTACCTCGTGGCCGCCTCGTTGCTTCCTTGACCTCCACTCCAAGTCTCACTACAAAAAAATACACTTCCGTGATGATACGTGTTTGTCACAGTAGGTCGCATTTTCTGTCATGCATGTACATCCATGACGATTTTATGACAGAATCAAGATAGTCATACCTGTGCTGCCGTAGAAGTGTTCCATGACATTACCAAAATTATCATCACGGAAGTGTCCACTTCCATGACGATAAGTCGAGCGTCACAGAAGTGCTTTCGTCAAGGGTGACCGACACGTGGCATCGACCGTAATGGAACGCCGTTAAGCTATCGGGTCGGGTTTTGGATCCGATAACCAGTTAACAGCCCCGACCAATGGGGATTTTCCATGTGTAAAATCATCATTGGCTGGAGGAAACACGTGTCGGCTCATCGTTGGGACAGATGTCATCCACTCATTGGACAGAAGGCGCCTATGATACGTCGACACGTGGCACGGCCCAACAGAGGCCCATTCCTGTTAAAAGTCCGGCCCATTTGACTTGGTCAAAAGGTGGCGAGCCAGCCCATGTAAAGCCTGTTAACGGCATGTTCGCATATAGCCCATTTACAGCCCGCTAACCCAAGGCCCGTTACGCCCTATCCGAATTAGGCCCAGTAGCGTCATCTGGGCCACCCAATATGATTCCAGGCCGTTTTCACTTCTGGCCCATGTATGGCCCATGACGTCTTTCGGCCCATATGAGGCCCTATGTAACTCTTGGCCTATTAACGGCCCATGGTGAAACTGGCCCGTAATGAACAGTGTATCACTTTACACCCATTAACAGCCCGTGGTGAAACTGGCCCGTAATGAACAGTGTATCACTTTATACCCATTAACGACCCGTTATTCTGTTGGGCCATTTCTAGCCCATGTTATCTTTCAGCCTTCTTAGAGCCCATTTATTCTTGGGCTCATTTCCAGCATTCGTTTACTTACGGCCCATTACTGTCATTTTCTGCTTGTGGGCCAAATTCAGCCCGTGGTTATAGTCAGCCCGTTTGTGGTCCGTTAATACGTTGGGCCGTTTTCATAGCATCATCAAATACGGCCTATTAACGATGGCCCGTTATGGTCGGCCCATGAACGGACGATTCCAACTCTAGCCCGTTTACGGCCATAATGCGGTCTGTTTGGCCCATGTTGGCCAATCGATCATACGGCCTGTATAAGGCCCATTGATGATACGGCCTGCAGAAGGCCCATTGTTTCTACGGCCCGTAGAAGGCCCATTGTTTCTACGGCCTGTAGAAGGCCCATTGTTTCTATGGCTAGTAGGAGGCCCAGTGTCACTACAGTAAATATTAGTCCATGGTTATTGTGGCCTAGTTTTAAAAAATAGGTTATTGCAGCCACTAGCTAACCGCGGAAAAAGAACTGCAATGACTACAAGCAAACAAATAAACAAGACAACAAGGAAATAAATAAGCAAGCAACTAACGCTAGGCTATCATGGCTATTACACATATTACATCCACTAGGCATCAAAGTTCGCCACCAGTGCAAATATAGGGAACAAAGCAGCATATCATATACACTGGTTGTCAAAGTTGGCGACCAGTGCAAATAAACGGCGCAACAAAACAAATCCAGAACTGAAACCACTTCAGAAGATCTCAAGAAACAATATCCTGGGTACCCATAATGCTGGCAAGATGCTTAGCAAGCTTATTAACTTTCTCTTGTTTGGCGCTTAAATCCTCCAGTGCTTGCTATTGCACCAGAAAATATGCATCTGAATTCTGCAGGGACTTCCTCAGTCCTTCAGCTTCCTGTCATAGCACATCTGATCAATGTCTTTCAACTTGAAGTTGAGACTCAAGAAGACGAACTGATTCAAGAAGCGAGTTCGAAGAGCTTGTGCCAGCAGTAGTGGCCAGTAACTCAAACACTACATCAAGATAGGACTTTTGGGTTCCCTCACTGTCGTTAAGATAGTTTTTATCAGCTTTCTTGGAGACCAACAGGGATGTCTCACTATCTTGAACCTTATCTGCATTACTTCCTTTACCATTGGATAACGCGGTACTGTTCTCCAATATTTTGTCCGCATTCTAAAAGAGAAACAAGCAGACACATCACATGTTTACCATGTTGTATATGAAACTCATTTTGGTAAATGAGTTCAGTAGTAAAGTGGACAGGATAACAACATGAAACAAACATATATCTATGTACCATGGTCACTTTATGGTCTATATCATTCTAGTTTTTGTTGCCAAATCAAGATAGAGACACAGTTCAAATAATAGTTGTTCAAGACAAAGCAGAATAGACAGAATATAAGTGTGGGTAACTATAGAGCAATAACAACACTTGTAATGTGCATGCCATGAGAACATAACTGTTTATTCAATTGAAACTGAAATCAACATAGAGCAGGTTACAACAGCAAACCAGTTAAAGAAACAGGTTTAAAACATACCTGTTGCACCATTGGAGTTTCAATTTCATCCTTCAAATTTGAAAATAGTTGGTATGAGTAAATACATTAATGCAAGAGCAAAGGAGTATGAACCATAGCTACAGAACCTGACCTGAGAACAAATCTTCTTCTCCTTTAAGCGTTGAGTTGGGATTCGGAGTGGTGGTCCTCATGCTTTGGGCACTGCAGTTCCCTTACTAACTGCTCGTGTTTGGGTGCTCTGTGGTGGAGACGGTGTTGTGTCAACTGGAACTGGGTTACTATTTGCCGGGGTTGGGGTTAGAAGGGGTGTAGCTGGTTCTCTGTCCAACTGGCTAGGGGTACAATCTGCGAGAGTCTGGGTTATGTGTGGTGGATCTGGTCCTTGGGCAAGTACAACTGTGGTTCTATCTGCATCAACTGGTAGCACTATCTTTTCTGAAGACTGTGTTGTTACTCCCTTAGATACTGCCATCACGCTCTCCAATTCAAATGGCCGATAAACAAGAAAAGTAATTGAAAGTATAGACATTGTATGATAGACAGGTGCAATGGATAGTGGGGAATAAAAGAGGGCATGCAATAATTCATATTTATGTTGTCTAACCAAACAGGATAGCATGACACAATTTCACATATATGATGGCTAACTAAACAGGATAGCATGACACAATTTCACATTATGATGGCTAACTAAAAAAGATGGAAAGACATAGTTCAAAATATGAGACTATGTAAACAGGATGACATGACATAACTATATAATGTGTTTATTAAATAGGTTGGCATGCCATAATTCACATACATTCATGGATAGAATGCCATAATTCAAAATATGATGACTGTAAACACTAAACAGGATGAGATGATATAACTATATGATGTCTTTATTAAATGGGATGCCATGCCATAATTCAGATAGATGATGTGTATGTACTATGTAAACATGATGGCATGATATAATTCAAATATTTGTTTTATATAGTAAGCAAGTAAGCAGATGGCAATCCATATATGATGTAAAAACTAAGCAATACAAGACAACATGCATGACATGGGTAATATAACCCTGCCAAGTTTGATCATAGACCTCAGGGGGGAAATAGGACTGGTCATCAGTCTCTGAATCCTCCTCTGAGGAGCTCTCTGTAACCAGCAAGATGTCTGCTTCAGCAGGTAGCATTGTTTGCTCTGAATACCTTGTTTTCACTCCAGATACTTCCATCACCGCTTCAAATGGCTGATGCACAGGAAGAGTAGTTGAATATACAAACGTTGTCGACAAATGGAACACGTAATACAAAAAATGATAGCATGATATAATTCACATACATGATGATTGGCTAAACATCATGGCATTGCATAATTCACATATCTAATCCCTTTGCAACAAGATAGCATTGTATAATTCACATATATAATGTCTTGCAACAAGATGGCAATGCATAATTCACATATATGGTAATTAGACACTGAACAGGTGGCATTCACACAAAGCATCACTACAAAAAAAATACACTTCCGTGATGATACGTGTTTGTCACAGTAGGTCGCTTTTTTTGTCAAGCATGTACATCCATGACAAATTTATGACAGAATCAAGATAGTCATACCTGTGCTGTCGTAGAAGTGTTCGATGACATTACCAAAATTATCATCACGGAAGTGTCCACTTCCACGACGATAAATCGCGCGTCACAGAAGTGCTTTCGTCAAGGGTGAGCAACATGTGGCATCCACCGTAACGGAACGCCGTTAAGCTATCGGGTCGGGTTTTGGATCCGATAACCCAGCCCCGACCAATGGGGATTTTCCACGTGTAAACTCATCATTGGCCAGAGGAAACATGTGTCGGCTCATCGTCGGGACAGATGTCATCCACTCACTGGACAGAAGGCGCCTATGATACGTCGACACGTGGCACGACCCTACAAGTTTAAATGGGCCGTCCCAACTAAAGGCCCACAAGATTTTGCGGACCATAATGGGCCGGCCCAGCTAAAGGCCCATGAGATTTTGTGGACCATAATGGGCTAGCCCAGCTAAAGGCCCACAAGATTTTGCGGGCCATAATGGGCCGGCCCAGGTAAAGGCCCACAAGATTTTTGTGTGCCATAATAGGCCGGCCTAGGTAAAGGCCCACAAAATTCTTGCGGATCATAATGTGCCAGCCCAGCTAAAGGCCCATGAGATTTCGCCGACATTAATGGGCCGGCCCAGCTATAGGCCCACAAGATTTTGAGGACCCTAGTAGGCCGACCCGTTAACTGGCTGCCATGTTTTGGGCCAAATGCCGGCCCATATTTGATACGGTCTATTAATGGCCTGCCACGCTCCGGGCCTAATAGTGGCCCATATGAGATCCGGCCCGTTAAAAGCCTACCATGTTCTGGGCCAAATTACGGCCCAGATCAGGTCCGGCCCTTTAAGAGGTTTTGGGCCTAATTATGGCCCATATCAGATTCGGCCCGTCAACTGGACACTACGCTTTTAGGCCCACTTGCTAAAGGCCCACTTAGTAATTCGGCCTGATATTAGTTTTGGCCTGTTAAGGGCCCGTTTAACATTTCGGCCCTATATTAATTTCAGCCTGTTAAAAGCCTGTCATATAGCTGGCCTAACTACGGCCCGGTTTGCATCCGGCCTGCTCGCAGCCAATATCTGATTGGGCCAAACAAGGACCGAGACAATTTTTCGGCCTGTTAAAAGCCCGTGATTTGATTCGCGCAATCATGGGCCGGGGTTCATTTCGGGATGCTGCTGGCCCGTGAGCTGATCAGTACGTTTCAGGCCCAACCTACATCGTGATTGCATGAGGGCCCGATTATGTACCGTAATTTTATGGTTTGGCCAGTTTACTGCGAAGACAGGATATATATACAGTAAAATAACTGCAGCATCGTGAATAAGAAAAAACCTATACTATACAATAAAGAAATTACGACATATTACATCCACTGGGCATCAAAGTTCGCCACTATGACAATAAAGCACAAGCAGACAACATATTACATACACCGAGCGTCAAAGATCGCCACCAGTGCAAATAAACACGCCGACAAAATAATATACAAAACTGACAACACTTCAATAGAGTTCAAGAAAGGTTAGCCCTGCTGGGGAGCTGCAACGCAAGCAGCTAAGCAAGATGATGAGACTGCGCTTGTTAAACACTTATATCTTCCTCACTCTGAAAGATAAACAAGCAGACAGATGACAGGTTTTGCACATAAAAGTATCAGTGCTGACAATTCATCACATTTCTTACTGATGAATAAAGTGACATAGTTTAAATTTGCATTAACACACTATGGTATTGTTCAGGTCAAGACATGGCAGGAAATGACATTGTGAAGGAGTTGGTAGCTTCACGACACCACTGGATTACAGATCAAGAACTCATAAGTATCAATGGTTAGTGTGCTGTCAATTTATACCATTTCAGATTAGCAAATAAAGAGATGGTTTAAATAATAGTAGAATGATATGACATTTTTCATAGTTAAGACATTGCAGAATATGACATTGTGCTATAGTGGGTAGGTCCACCACACCACTGGATTACAGATGAAGAACAAAAGCATACATGTAGTGCAAAAGAAGATCACTTGCTCTGTATAGTTTAATTTACATGGTATGAAGAAGGAACTTGGTTGTACAACTGAAAACTTAAATTGAGAAAGGATGAAATTTTGTTTATGAACTACATATAATAAACTTTAAACAAGCAATTTGATGCAAACACCAAAAATAAATAGTTGTTGCAGTCATGCCTAACCAAACATATACAAGAAAGTTTGAGGGCTTGAGATGGACAAACTTACATTATTGGTGAAGATAGGCTCTATAAAGGCCTTGTCCATGCTGCTGGGAGGGGGGGCAATTCAAGAAGTTTACCACAGAATCTTCTTCAAAAGCATTGCCTTTATTCTACGTTTTGTTAAGAGTAAATATAGATGTGATAATATACGAAAAAATGGAGAATATTTAAGATAAGATGAAGAGTGATGCTACATAACCAAGTAGCTATAAATGTAAGTGCAGCGATACAAGCAAATGGTACAGCCAAGAGAAATGCACAGCTAAACTTCTTCAGTACCAACCTTATGGTAAGAGTAAATATAGATCTGATGTGTAGAAAATGGAGGGCAAAGGAAAATAAGCTGCAGAGTGATGGTACATGAACAAGTACCTGTCATTATAAGTACACTGATAAAGGACAACATATACTTACAAGAACAATGCAGAGCTAAAAAAACATTGGCATTGGATATATTCTACACTAATGTAACCATTCATACAGATCATATAATTTGGAGCGAACAATTGATAAGCAAGCTATCATGCATACTGCTATCACATAATGAACCAGGTATGTATGCAAGTACAGTGATACAGGACAACAGGTACTAACAAGAGCAAAGCAGCGGGCAGCATATTTGCGATATCCTGTCGTTCTTGCCAAACCGGAATTCTTCTTCGAGCAGATTTCCTGCAAAAAAGATCCGTAAGGCACATGCGGAAAAGTAGAAGTTCAAATTGTCATGTGATTTCATAGACAGTACCTCATCCTGGGAACGAGACCAGTGCATAACAAGGTTTTTCCATTCAATGTCTTCTAAATTTAGCACATGAGACTTCACCGGAAATTCGTTTATAAACTTGCCATCAAAGTGTGATTTCCTTAGGTAACACCGATACTGCTGCAATGCTTCCTTGAAAAGCACAAGCAAGCTTTTCTCGTCTTGACTATCCAGATTGACCCTCGCCTAGTTACAACAATGTAATGTAAATCATTGATGTGTTCAATCAGCAGAAAACAGGAAAATAATAGCCATGAATAATAGCACTTACACGTAAGTTGGACAGGAAGATGTGAAAATGGTGTTTGTCTTCACAATAATCTTCCCATGATGGGAATATATGCACGTAGTCCCTAACAACATTGAAAGCATTGTCTTTTAAACTGGGAATAAATGGAATGGGGTTCCAATCTGCAGGAATTGGTCGTCTCTGCGGTTGGGATAGGTCTTCGGCCGGTGGACTTGCTGTACTTTTTGCTGGAGTGGGATTTTTCTGTGGTACAGCTGGTGCTATGGCAAATGAAATCGGTATACCTTTTGCTGGAGTGCAGGTCCTGTGTGGTGGGGCTAGTGGTGTGGCCAGTGAAGTATGGGTACAGTCTGCTGGAGTCGGTCCTACGTTTTGTGTCACTGGTTATACAGCCAATATAAGTGGGGTGTAGTCTGATTTCTCCGGCACCACCACGTTTTTCAAGGACTTTGCTGGTGCTCCTTCAGGTTCGGCAATCACCCTCTTCCTTTTTCATGTCTGATGCACAAGAACATCATTTGAGTGGAAAAACATGGTATGATGATAGATTGAATATGTATTGATAATGGATGGGCATGGCATCTCGACATATATGATGAGTAAACTAAGCAGATGGCGGTGCAACAAAGTAGAAAAAATGCAAGACAACATATGCAAGATACCCGCAATCAATAAAACATTGCCAAATTAGAACAGGCACCTTGATGGGTGAACAGGACAGGCCATCTGCCTTTGACTCCTCGAGGTTAGAATAGTCATTAGGATCATATTCTGAACAAGAATCAACAGGTGGGGAGCGTATGAGTTTCATTGCATCCAGAATGGCACTCAATGCCTTGGTGCCAATTTTGTAAGTCATTGCAGTGTTTAGCTTCAAGAGTGGACTGTTGCTAGTGCGACACAAAGCAGCTACACAAATCATAGTGTAGATATAACGGGAAAACCTTAAGCATCAGAGTAAAATCAGCAAAGTGGAACTTGCTGGAATATATGTGCTAGTATTGCCGGTACGGCTAGAAAGGCTTCGGATACCAGCTCTCTTCAAGTGAAGGTGCGGTACTGTTAATATCAATGTAACTCTCAAAGGCGACATAGCTCCCCGCATTTCCTTGCTATTCTTATAGGATTCAAGTGGGCAGGCCACTACAAATCCTATTCCTATGTTTACAAGATCCTACGAATCAAAGAGGCTCAAAGTGTTCATCACAACCGACCGTATAGACCTCTACACTGCAAATGTCCCTGCTCATCTTCAGTACAAGGAACATATTGTACTACTATCATACTCCCTCCGTTCCAAAATATAAGTCTTGGTAGAGATTTCCACTATGGATCACATACAGATGTATCCAGGTACATTTTAGAGTGTAGATTCACTCATTTTGCTCCATATGTAGTCCATGGTGGAATCTATACAAAGACTTGTATTTAGGAATGGAGAGAGTACATATTAAAGAAGAACGGAAGAGGAACATGGTAAAGAAGAGCAAGCAGATTTTGGATAATAAAATGTTGGTTGCGCAGTGCCCACACATGATGGACCGGAGCGCATTAAGAATGCAACTCCTAGCTGTCTCTCGACCATTTCAGGCGGTTGGATGAAGATCCTACATCTCCTAACCCTTCTTCTTCCTCGTCTCTGATTCTTCCCATACAGAACACCGCACGGGCCGCCGGCCGGACCACCGGCCCCCGCCGCCTGTGTTCCTCCGCTACCCCCACCCCAACCCCCACCCGCATCGAGTTTTCTTCGTTCGGCGAGGCCCCACAACCACCCGAGCCCCTTCGATCGCACCGGCAAACTCCGGCGAGCTCTGAAAAATCGACTGACCCAATTTTGAAATTTAGTCTACTGTGATTTAACTAGTGTGGAATATAAAAGGGGAAAACCATAAGCATTGCGAGTATGGTGTTGAGCGTGCCATGGCGGATCTGAAGGTGCAAACCGGACAAAGGCAACTTCGCAACCAAGACAAGAAATCAGAGTAAAGCAGTGGCGATCTATTTTCTTGCTACGATAAATAAGTTGAGCAGATACGAAAGAGTACCGCCTCTGGTGCGGCGCCGTGTACGCATCTCCTGAGAATTTGATGGTGTTGCGGTAGCAATGGCTATCAGCGGCGTGGAAGTAGATCTAGGAGGGTAGACGGTGGCGGCGGGGCGCGGTGGACGAGACGGTCGTAGGAGCGGTGCCGGTAAGGTGGACGACGGCGGGGATAAAGCGAGAGGACGGGATGCAAGGATCCCAGTCCAAAGCTGTGGATGAGAGAGGTCGATCTCTTGTAATGGACGGCGGCATCGGGGTATCAGCTCCGGCATGTTGGAGGAGGACGGTGGTGGATGGGGTGGCGGATGGAGGAGGGTGGGGTGGAGAGGGTGTTTTGGCGCCCACGGAGTACGAATGGGGAAAAGGGAGGTGGAGAGGAAGGGGGGGACCATGTATTCAGGGCGCGCTTGTCTCAAATGCGAGGAAATTTACAAACTTAGCCCCCGTTTCAAATTTCTACTACATCACAGCAACACTAGTCGGTTGGGGATAGGACGGTAATCTCGCATACACCAAATATTTGCCGACGAGAGTTTGTTTTTGGCGCCCACCGTGTATGAATATGAATCGGGGAGGGAGTCGATTTCGGCCGAGGACACACTGTGTTTTGGCGTCCACCGTGTATGAATCCGGGTGAGAGGCGGTTACGTCATGTTTGGGTGAAATTACAAACCTACCCCTATCGAAACCTATAGAAATCCAGCATATAGGCTCTGCGTGGCAGGGATAGGCAGTAGTAATTTCCATCTCGCAGATTTTGGTTTTGAGCGGTTGCTGCAACTTTCCCCACTTCGTTCAAATTTTGCAAAGTGCACGTTTACCGTGCCAACTCAATTCAAATCCCGTTTGTATTCTATTTTTTCGGGCGGGATCCATTTTCAATTGGAATTACATTCTATATACATCATTTTTTTATATATACTTTCAAAAGCACAACAAAGAATGCTGCTCCTTTATATGTATAATATGATTTACAAATACAACGATCTCGAAATATTAAGGTTGAATTCGAAAAATTTTAACCAAATTATGTTCTACTAAAATGTATGGATCAGTAATATCTACATATTAAATAACATAGATGTGCGTGAATTCATATGAGTATGCATGTTTGATAGATCAATTTTGGTTCGAGTATGGATTACATGTATCATCATCTCGAATTCAAATATTTGAATCCCTTTTTTGTTCACTCCTTTCACGCCCATCTCTCTCGCATGCATGCTCCTTCTGGTAGCTATCACTCTCTTTTCTCCAGCTCACACGCACGCTCACTTCATGTTGCTCCTATCCTCGCAAACATGGTCTCTCGACGTCTCCCTTGAGAAGTGTCACACTCTCCTTATCATTATAAATTACACAATTTTCATTATCTCTCACGTCTCTACTGTTCTCTGGTATCACTCGGTACCTAAGCTTTCTTTTTCACCGCCAAACACACAGTCTCCACTCGTCTTTCACTTTGTCTTTCTCTCTATGGGATTCGCTCACACACCCTATGTGTCTCTACATATGACTCATACCACTAAAATTACTCTCTCTATCTCTCTTGTAGACACAACCTTTGTTGCGGTCTCCTTTTCGTCTCCATCCCAGACTGACATTATTCATTTGTTTACCGATCAGACAACCCCGACTACCGTCTCCTCTCTCTCTCTCTCTCACAGACACACACGCACAACTCCTACCACTAAAATGTGAATGGAAAACGAGATTTTGTTATACCCAAACAAAAAGGACTGGAGGGAGTGATTGCTCTGACACGGACGCGACCTCTCATAGCGCAAACATTGAACCAGCGCGCCGGCCAAGAGGGCCGCACTCGCTGCAGGCCCGGGTGAGCACGCCTCCTTGCCGCACCAGCTTAAGACTGCCCCGCCTGCCTTCATTGAATCCGCGTGTGTGCTGGCAACACGTCCTTCCGCGAGCCGGCAGGCATTTTAGAACACAAAAAATGACTAAAATATAATTAATTTACGCATGGTCTTGACTTGTTGTGCTCGCACTGGTAGCAAGAACTAGTAGAGGATTTTCTTTATTTATAACTCTCCTCACATTTTTTGGCTTTGAAGTGAATCATGGTTGTGGACATTATGTATGAATGTGCAGATATCTGTGCACATGAGTTTGATGTGGAAGTTGAACTTGGAATGTCGGGCTTGCGCGTGAACTATACCATGTCCAATGCTTCGTCTGTTATTGTTTAGAAAGTAATTGCTGTTATTACATGACCCAAAAAAACATTTTGTGCCACATCAGTAGATGCACGTACATCACAACAGGTATGCTGACTGGATAAACATCTGAACCTAGCTATTATGAAGGAAATTTTGTATTGACAACCGTTTTAGATAGCAGGAGACGCCTAGCCTGCTCTGCCTCTGCTAGCTTATTTATGGCTTCTTCCATCTCTTCTTTGACTTGGGTGAAGAGAGCATCTGATTGCTCTTTTCGCTTCTTCAGGAACTCAGCTACATTCTCAAGGGCTGCTGCACACTTTCTTTCAGCCTTTACTAATGCCACGAGGACACGAACAGTTGACGACTCCACCTGGCTTGTGTGTAATCCAGCATCATCTGGGAATTTGCACCTTGTGTCTAATCCAGCATCATTAGGGAACCTGGCACCTTGTGTGTAATCCAGCCTCATTTTGGAAACATGATCTCGAGGTTGACCATACTTCCCTCCTCGCAGGAACTGCATCCTGACATGAAGTTACTTCTTTTTTAGATCAATACTCAGAGCAACCTAGATCCATTTAGTAGAAGCCAGATAAACAGAACTCAGAGAAGTGAATTCAAAAGTAAAAAATAAATAAAAACAGACTACAAGGTGAGAACACCCACTTCCTACATCAAGCTAAAAACGAAAGCATTAGGACGATTAAGACTCTTCTTATTACACATCGAAGAACACCACGCTTAAGAGAAACAGAAACTACAACATATACACATCGAAGAACACAAGGCTACACGAAAGTAATTGAAAGGGTGTTATTTACCAAAGCTCGTTTTACAGGTTTGGTGCAGCTCCTCTTTAACTTGCCACGCTCCTTGAAGATGTCCCGAATATCCCGTGTTTGGTCTTCATTGCTCCTCTGCATGTTCGCACTCGTGGTTTTAAAATCTCAACATGGCAAGAAAAATATACTACTAGTAATACTCGCTCATCTTGTGGGCAACATTAAAGCACTCGTCTGCCATGTTAGAGCATCTCCAACAAGATAAACTACTCATACAAGTGCATCTTGATGCGTGCAACACATGGGCATTTTGCTAGTTCTAAAAACCTTTCCATCATTTGCCACACTACTGGTTGCAGATGAAAAACCTACCCAAGCAAAGCGCGATACAGGAGCGATGCACAATTACAAGCTGATATTCTGTTGGACAATGGAGGCTATAACCAATTACTTTTACGGGAACAATAGCACCCAGGAAATTTTAAGGGCAGGTATGAACAAAATTGGAATTGCACATGTACTGCTAAGTGATTCAATACACACATTACCAATCGAGGAGGAGAACGATGGTCGCGGCGGCCTCTATGAGTCATGGTCGGCAACGGGAGTCAGTTCATTGTCCACGACGGTGGTACTTCTGCGCTTGGCGTCGGCTTCCGGGAAGCAGATCCGAGACCGTGGAAGACGATGCCGGGGAAGAGGCTCCATGTACCACAACGACGGTGGACCGGCTCCAATGCGGCGTACGAGGTCGTCGATGAGGCAGATGCGCTGCGGTGGACGAGTGCGCCGATGTAAAGGGGAGGAGCATGAAGGCTGCGGTGCCGTGGAGAAGTCTATTTTGCGGTGGGGATAGAAATTGGGGAGTATTCAGGTGTACTACTCTGGGTGCCGGGGTGGGGTTGGCTGGGTAGGGTGAACCTGAAGTTATGAAAACAGCCCCCTACCAAGCGTCATCCGTAGGCCTATTCCGAAGGCTATGATGGTAACTTCCCATTGCTCGAATCAGGGTCGCGGGAGATTTTCCCGCCGACCTCAAAATTTTGTGACACTGGACTCCCCGTGTGGCATGTTGAGTGATTCGGCTAAGCAACTAGCGAGTAGTAGTAGTAAACTCTGCATATTAGGTTTGACCAAAGTCAAACTTCCTAAAGTTTGACCAAGTTTATAGAAAAATATAAACATTTACCATAACAAATATGTATGATGTGAAAGTACATTCAATAATGAATCTAATGGTATTTATTTGTTATTGTATATGTTAATATTTTTTGTTATAAGCTTTTTGAGAGTTTACAAAACTTGACTTTGCCCAATGCTAATACGCGGACTTAAATAAAAATGGAGGGAGTACACATTTGTTTTCTTAGTTTGTAGTGAACTAATCATTTGTTGAAATTGTGAAATAAATATATTAGGCTATTGACTTCGAATGTAATGGTCTATACAATTCAATAGTTACAATCATTGTCGAATCCCAAGATGTATACAAGGTCTATAGTACTTCACAACATGCTCAAACTCACATAATCCCTGTCAAGTGAGGATCTAAATGCATTTCATAGTTATTACTTTGTAGGATGCAACAAGAATAACCATAACTCTACATCAGCCATTATAGAAGCAACATTTTGACATATCCCAATGTGTGAATGAAACGTGCAGAAAGAGCTTTTGAAGATGGAGCAGATAGGGCGGGAAAGATTGTATGTATGTGGACGAGAGAGTAGGAGACAAACCTAACGAGACAAAGAGAGAGAGAGATGGACAGAGAAAGAGAGAGGAAGAAGTTAGGTCTGTGAGAAAGATGCATACATGTAATATACATGAGATGCGTGTGCATCTGGATTCTGTATACGTGGAAGGAGAAGAGACAACATGTTTGATGAGAGAGCAGGAAAAACATGGATGAGAGGGGAAGGATCTCGTGGGTTGAGGGATTGGCAATTTTGTGCGGGGGAGAGAGGGATTGGTAATTTTGTGAAAGAGAGAGAGAGAGAGAGGGTGGGGGGAGGAGTCAGTCAGCCATCGTCACATCACCCTGCTTCCAAATGACCCCGCATTCTCTAGCGTGGTGTGGTCGCCGTCTTCGATCTGCTCGTTGCCCTCTTTCAAGATTGAGATGTTGTGCATGTTGGGGTGCAAAGAAGCACAAGCGAGAGTGGTCGCCGTATAACCTTGGATGGGGATGAATTGTGTGCTCGGGTGTGTGTGTGTGTGTGTCAGATATTGAGAGAAAACAAACCTAAGGAGAGAAATGGGTATTCACGAAGAGATTGTGCGGGCCTTGAGGTGGGCAGGGGCCGGGTGAGGGTGTCTAAATGTGCGCGTTGATGCATGTGTTGCATGCGACGGTGCGAGGGACGGACGAATCGAGAGAGATGGTTGTTGTGTTACGGATGCTCCTCTCTCTGTCTCTCTCTCCCTCCCTCCCTCTCTCTCTCTCACACACACAAGTAAACTAGAAGGCCGTTCTCTCATGTATACACAACGTATCGGCATCTGTCTATGTCTCACTCATGCACGATCATTTGCACATTCACACCTCTCTATGTCTGTATCACACGCACACCGTCTCCACATTGCCCTTCCGCCACAACACACATATGGACACATACACACGTTCTCTCTCAATCACACACACAAAATCAGTATTAAAAAAACTAGGGTGCACCTAAAAAGTCCAAATCCAAATAAACACGAACTGGAGCTAAATTCAAATATATGGAAATATTGCAGCGTCAAGAACTTTCACAGGAAAAAAAGTTGAGTAATATTCGAGGATTGTTTTCACACACACAAAAAGGTTCGGTGGATGTCCTTCGAGCGCGACACAGTGACGCACCGTTCGATCGACCGCGTGGCCGCGGTTCACGCGCTTGCATAGGATTCCATATCGTGGCCGTGGTACTAAGGCTGGTCACAATGGGCAAGAACATAAGCTAGTAACTAATAAAAGCGCTGCCTAAGTCTAATGTTTACGTGTACTAGTACGGTTTTATTTTAAGTTTGACCAACCTTGTATATAAAACTAAAGTAAGCTCCCACGCGCGCACTCATCAATATGCCACCGCCATTGCGCATGCCGGCGCCCGCCTGCTCCCGCCAACAATTTCTCGCCCATCACCGCCGTGTCGCCGCCATCCCTGTGCCATGAAGCCGAAGGCTCGCCCGCTCACGTCGTCTGCAGTCCGTCCTCGCGATGCCGCCGCGCTGCCAAGCACGTGAGCAGCTAGTGGAGCCGCGTCTATGCACGCAACGTACGAAGAGGAGGATGAGTGCGTGCTCCAGCACGCTGGCAAGGAGGAACTAGCGTGTCATTGTCGTCTCCGCCCGTGCGGAGGAGGCGCGCATGGTGGCTGTCGCGGCGGAAGCCGATCGCGCGCGCGTCGAGCCCGCAAACCGGGTGCTGACGCGGAATCTACCTTCGAGACCTTGAATGCCACGTGGATCCTGCAATCTGAGGGAGCAATTTGGGTCAGTCGACTCATGTGAGCCGTTTGATGCAACATGGATGGCTAGAAGGGCTTCTTCCACCTCTTCTGCCGTCTTCTTCCTTCGCCCCGTCGAACTTCTTTCACAAATCGACTGACCCAAATTACACTACTAGTACGAACATATTAAGTACAGTAGGAACACAAAGATACGAGCAGTAGTACCAACTGCAAGAAGAACAGTAGTAAGACATAGTACTAGTACTACTGTACGTACTAAAGAGTTCAAATAACGAGAAAGAACATAAACATAGTTCTGCTGGGGCCTCAGCACAACACACCCTTGAAAATAAACTAATAAGCAACTAGTCCGCTTGACACTGCAGTAGAACCAGCATGAGCGATGGCACTGCCACCTACTTGGAGTCCGAGTCCACGTCCTCGACTTCGTCCTCGTCCCTCTTCCTCTTCCTCTTCGTCGACGCTTCTTTGCTTGAACCGGACACTGGGCTCTGCTTCTTCATCCAACCCTTGTAGATATTTAAACAAAGGTAGGCATACATTGCTGCGTACATGATGTGATCTTCATCTAATGTCTTCGACTCCCATGCATGATGAAACTCGTGATGAGGTTTCTTCAGTTTAGCGTACGAAGGATCAATCATGGCTGCTCCAGGGTCAGCATTGAAGGTTGAGAGGAGGACACGAGGCTTGCCTTCTGGAGATCGAAGGGCTGTCCTACAACGAGACCTATCCGACGTAGGACGTCACTGTCGTTCTTAAAGCCTACATTAACGAATTTCACTATTTTGTCCTTGAGGAAGTTCTTAAAATCCTGGCACTCAACGTCGGCATGGCATATGTGGTAGACCAAGCAAACGTTATGTACGCAAACCTGGATCACGGTGGGCTTCTTCCTCTCTTCGTCCTTTAGATCCTTCTCTCGTCCCAGGACTGTGGTGTACTCAACATCTAGCCCAGCGACCCACTCATCCATTGAACTGTTGAACATGTGTAGGAAGCGAGCAGGCCATGCTTTCACCGTCTCGGGTCCACGTGTGTAGATGATGATGAACTGATCACCGGTGATGGCTCTAACCTAGTACTCAGTGGCGACCATGGAGATTTGGGAGGCCATGGATTTTGGAGGAGAGTTGGGAGAAGTTGACCTATTGTACCCCGCAAAAAAATTGGGAGAGAACTAATGTGAAAGGACGGGACGACTGGGAGCGAACTGTTGTAAGGTAGAAGACGGGGACGAGTAGGGCGTGTGAATGGCGTGGGGTTGCTGGCTTGCCAGATGGATAAACGGCTGCAAGCCCCCAGAGAGTTCTCGAGAACTATGCGGGACCCACTAGATGTCATGTCTATTAGACCCATATCGTAGGCCTGACGGTATAGCTTCTGCCTATTCGCACGCCATGCCGGTGCGTGGATGTAACTTCACTTAATTCTGTCAAACGTTGCGCCTCCCACGACCTTCGCCTCCCTCGCGCGGTCGCGCCCTTTGAGACTTCGACCGGCTATAAATGAGAAATTTTTTGCCTTTTTTTAGACAAGCAATTTTTTTGCCTACTCCTCATGCATGATACTCCCTCTGGTCCTTTTTAATCCCGTCAACCGTTTGCAAAGTGTTTGACCAAATTTATACTTTTTTAACACCACCTTATATTAATTAACCAGCCACACCAGTACACTCATTCGATACAATATTCACCACACAGGGCGGTACATTATTTACAAGAATACCATCTAATCTATTGTCAAAGCTATACTTAGCGATTAAGTGTGCCACCTTATTGGCCGAACAGCTAATCTTTGACAATTGAAGATTGTTGATCAACTTCGAGATGCTCAACGCTTTCATCTTCAGGTCACGCATAGCAGACCTGTCGACGCTTTGACAGGCATCAATGAAATCCCACGACCAAATTTATACTAAAAATATCAATATCTACAATACTCCCAAAACACTTAGGCGCGGTGCATTAACTTCTACCTCGTTTCTTGTTTCTTGACATATCAACCAATATGAGATGTGGGTGTGCATGATTTTAATGACTTGAGACTACCAAACACGACATGCAGTGGTTAGTTCATTGCATGCAATGCTATTAATTAGCAAATAAACATTAAGATCTCTCGTTTTCCCCTCCTCCTTGGTCACAGTGCACAATCTAAGATGACTTGCTCACCTAGACGGAGGGAGTACTGATTATAATGAGTACTCCCTGCTTCCATCTATATAGGGCCTAATGCGTTTTTCAAGACCGCCTTTGACTATTGATAAAATTAATACTACATGACATGCATAATGTGAAAATTATATCATTGAAAGCTCCTTTCACATACGAATTTGATGATGTGCTTTGTGTAAGTTGCATGTCATATATTATTGCTCTAACATTTGGTCAAAGTTAGCCTCGAAAAACGCATTAGGCCCTATATAGATGGAAGGAGGGAGTATAAGAACTAAGTTTTATAACGAGTGTAAAAATATCGATTTGACATTCTGAATGTTGACACATTGTGGAATAGTTTTTGAAGTCTGCAAAAGTACTCAACTAGTGTTGTCGTTCTCCACAAAAAAATGTGTTTACCAATGCATGCATGAACTCTAGTTACTCTAACCCCCTCTCTTCTTTAATTCTTTGCCACATCAGCATGTTTGCTATTCCCGTGTGCATGATACCAGCTAAGATACCACCATTATGGCCAGCCTTAATCATCGCATGCAATAATTTAGTGCACCTTGAAATATGAACATGTGTGGGGCGTGTTTGTTTTTAATGACTTGAGACTATACCTAGCTCGACATGCAAGATGACTTATTATGCACCGTTCCCCATACCTGCAGGAAGCCCGTTCGTCTCCAATTTTTTTCCTCTCCATGTGTGGAAACAATATGCCTGCCAAACTCCCCTTCTCCCTCCGGCGGTCCCACCACTCCACCCCGTGTGAAAAAATCTGCATGCATGACTCTCCTCCCCCCACGCTCGTCCAATCCGTTGTGACCAGCAATATTTCCACCCCTTCGCTCCCCCGCAATTTACTCCAACAAATATGCCCACATAGGTGTTACTTAAATGCAGGTGCATTCGGTCACTGACATATGGGCCCAACAGGGGTCTGGCCCACATGTCAGTGATGCAACTAGACCGGCAGTTAAGTTAGTGCAGCTCAGTCCATATCTTACGTAGGTGTGCCATTGCTCTCTACAAATACTGCGCCTCCCACGACATCGCTATCTCCTCCCCCTCACGTTCACGTTCATCGCTATCTCCTCCCCCTCACGTTCACGTTCATTGCTATCTCCTCCCCCTCCCTCTCACGTCGACCACCATGGCATCACCCCTCCCAAGCCCTAGGAGCCCCTCGCTGCATCGCGCAGACGATCACACGTCGCCTTTCCGTTCCTCGCCGCCACTAGTCGAGGAGGACGCGTCGGTGTTCCGCTCCTTGCCGCTACGTGATGCGTCGCCATTCCGTTCCTCGCCGCCACTAGTCGAGGAGGACGCGTCGGTGTTCCGCTCCTCGCCGCGACGCGTCGAGATGGACGCGTCGGCATTCCCAATCTCGCCAGCACGCGCGCCGGAGGACGCGTCGGCTCCCCGCTACGAGGAGAACGCCGCGCCGCTCGCCGAGCCCCCCAGCCTTAAGGAGCTTTGGAAAGAAATGGATGTTGCCTTGTGGGAGGCTTTGCCTCCAGCAGAGCGCGCCAAAATAGAGGCGAGAAGAAGGCCGAGGAAGAGAAGCGCACCGCGGAACAAGCTGCCTGGGAGGCCTATGTCGCGTCCGAGAGAGTCGGGCAATTGGCTCTTTGGCAGAAGGCTCGTGCGAGGGCCGTGTGGGTGGTGGAGGACACCCGTGCCAACGTACTGAGTGCAGTCGGGCCCAAGCGCCTCATCTACGCTTGGCGGTATGTGGAACGGGTGCACGCTACCAGCGAGGAGGAGTACCTGTTGGCGCCAGATCACCACACTGGTGAGATCGCGCTCGCCCGCCGGGAAGCCGCCAATCAGCACCTCGCGAGTTGCGAGGCTAAGGAAGAGGCATTGTGTCGGTGCGCTTGGAAACGGCCACACACCAGGGCACTCGTGGCGCGCCGCAAGCGCTCCTGCGAGCGCCGTGGCTTTTAGGAGGAGTATAATTTTTGTTTCATAAGGCGATCTCATTAGTTTTGGGACGCAAATGATAAATCCCGAACGTTCAGGAATTTTTAGCGTCCTTAATTAAGTATGTAAAAGGGAAAGTTTGGAAACCTTGTGTATTCGTACGCATTTCGCAAGTACGTGCATATAGCACAAACTTTACTATATACTATCGCACTACACGTCTCTCTCGATATATGCTTGCAGACTGTGCTACTCCTTCCGTCCAGGTCAATAAGTCATCTTCGGTTGTGCACCGTGACCAAGAAGGAGGGAAGACTTATACACCTAGACGGAGGGAGTACTACTATTACTTATGTACGTGCAAATGCACGTTTTAACATTACGATGCGGTTTTTGTAAAAGTAGAAACACAGCACTAGTCAAGCTTGTGAAACGATTCAATGCAAAACAAATGCAAAAATGCTCATTTGATTGTTTACTTTTAGCTTCCTTCTCTGTGGTTATTTCTCTGTCGTACTTTGTACGGAGTATCTCACTGGTTGGAAAGGCATGCAAATTCCCAAACCGCTTCGTACACCCTGTATCTCACTGGTTGCCGGCGTTGACGCTGTCGCCCATGTCGTCGAGGATGAGGTTGCCGAGGTCGGGGAAGAAGTCATCGTTCACAACTAATCATGTGGACTAGCATAGTACTAGGATACAGAGTAGAAACATGAATTCTACCACGATTTCGAACAGGAAGGACAGAAACACATACGGTGCAACGGGAGCAGCACCGTTGGCGTTGAGGTTGTCGCCCATGTCCAAACACCACGTAGACACGGTCTTTGAGCACGGTTCATAGTCGTTCCACACTCGGGCATTGAAGTTTGTAACTATTTTAGATTAGAATATACTACTCCTCTGGTGCTAGTAGTAGAGCAGAGTCCTACTCTACTACTCTACTCAAGCAAGTTAGGGCATATCATTGTAGGGAGTACCAGTACTGTGATCACTCAAGCAAGTTGTCTGGCATCGCCATGAGCCTATGCTGCTGGTATGTGTCTTGTAAGTCAAGCGGCATGTTGTAGTCATCATCACCTGTCCAATTCCCGCAGCACATATTCGCTTCTCCATCTTTGTCCGCACATAATCTCGTCCAATCTTCCATCCCCGCTAAGGCGCCTCCCCCCTCGTCCGAAACCCAAGAACTAACAATGGCAGAACCGAGCAGCGTCCACTGAAAGAGTGGCTGGAATTCGCTCCCCACGAAGGTAATCAAGCTCATTGTTTCGCATGTGGAGAATCTTAGTACCATGCCGCTCGCCGCGTGCTCGTCGGAGCTGTACCATTTACTCAAAGCCCTCAGGCCGGAGCTTTTTAAGCTAGCTCCTTGCTTGCTGATGCCGCCTGATCTTTAGAAACAGCGTGTCATGCAGCATAACGATCGTAGGGTGGAGAGCATCAACACCCTTGACTGCGATCTGATCCCCGTCAGCCTCAACTACACTAACGGTATGTACTGGGTCGGCATGAACACGTCTTGGATGGTGCTCATCGACGGTCGCGGCAGTTGGATGCTCATGGAGGTCTACACCCGACGATTGATCCCCCTTCCTTCGATTAACACTGCACTGCTTTGGCACCGCGTCCCAGAATACTCGGAATCTTACAGTAGCCAACATGATACCAAGTTTGATTTGCTCAAGGTTGTAATCTGCCAAGTGCCCAAAAGATCTGCGAATTATAAAGACTCCAGGCTAATTGCGTTCTTCAACCGCGGTCTCGCCTATCTGACAGGTCACTGCGGTAAGTGGATAAGTCTGCACGTCGATCGCAGGATCATACATCCTCCATGGTTCTCTGATGCCATTGAACACAAGGGCTTCATTTACGCTGTCGACTCCTTCTATGGTTGGACGTATTGCTGGCCTACTCCAGTCATTGATACAAACGGCTGTAACAGCAGTATGTTACTTTCCTATGATATCATGATGGCTTGCTTATATTATTGTCAACATTTCCTGAAAAAATATTCATGCTCATAACATGCTGTTCTTAAGATTGACTAAACCAACAGCCCTTTTTTATTTGACTCCAACTTGATATGATGTTGTAGGCCGCCTGGTGTCCCTACCGTTCCTAATCCCAGAACCTTTCAAAGAAAAGCAGCATGGCAGCTGCAGGTGGTTCCTGGCTCGATCAGATGACGGCGAAAGATTGATGATCATTCGCACGTACCGGACGTGTTGTTTCGCGGAATACAATCACAGTCACTACAAGGTCTTTGAGCAGGATCCCAGCTTCTCTGGGCCTTCAGGAATTTTTGACTGGAGGCTGGTAAGTAGCCTTGGTACACGCTCTTTGTTTGTCGGACTGAATTATCCGATTAACCAGGAGATAACCGATGGCAAGGATCATGATGGCAGCGCGGTTTTGTTCATCAGGCAAAACTGTGTGTACACAGCGTACCATGCGTCTCTGCATGCACCATACCCTGATATGTGCTGCCAGCTCAGCAGCCCAAAGTAGGAGAGAGGGTCGCAAGTATCAGACTTCGACCTGCTGGCTGGAGTTTCCCCCGTCAGGCACTCATCTGGTTCAAGCCGTCAGCCAATCTCCACAGCTTAATAAATAGTAACGTCTAACTGAGCCAGTTATTTAGATACGTACACTTGGTGTAGTAGGATCTTTATTTAGTTTGATGCATACACTTGTTCTTTTTGGTAGCCCTTTTGTAATGATGGCTGATGTATGGTTTGGAAGAGAGAGCTGCGTCTTCACTCTTCTGGCATGCTTACTGCTTCTATTGCACCCCCAGCCCTGGTTGCTCCTGCTGCTGTTTTCAATGTACAATCAGTAGTATATTTCATCTGTTGGTTGAATAAATGTGTTGTTAGAACGACAAACACAATGTTTTGGAAGTCGATGCACGATTCAATCCTTTAGTGCCTCGTACCGTACGTAGCGCATACTATTTATCATACGAAACACATTTTTTTTGAAACTCGGAACACATTTTCCACTTGTTGATAACATGCAGCCCACTGATGAAGGCCCAATAGAGAAGCCCATAATTAACTGGAAGGGAGGCTCTCACATGAATCCAGCCCAGGTACATGCTCATGGTCCCCTAAACATAAATAAGTAAATAAATAAATAAATAAATAAATAAAGCTAAATGCTCATGCACCAGTTCTTTGGGAAAATAGGTAGCCCAGTATTTCTTTTTGAAGAATACCCAAGCTAGGCCTATTTGTTTTCTCCGAATTACTCGGCTGCAAATCTTTCAAGATGAGGAGGGATGCATTCCGGCCTGGCTTAAGAGTATGGTCAATGTCTGTTAAAAGTAATATCAAAAGGGGTTGAAAATTCCAAAAAATTTATAGCAAATGGGATACAAGTTTCTTCTTTTGTTTTTGTTCTTCACTGATATCTTATACGTATTTCATTGGATTTAACATGACATAGTACTAATTTATTTTTAAATTTGTTTTAGTATGGCTATTAATTTTTGGATTAAGAATATTTTGTTCCCCAGCAAATATTTGCAAATTTTCGAAATTTCCCACATATTTACTTAATTTTTTGACCCTGGTACTGACCAGAAAATGGCCAGCAATTCTAAAAATGGAAAACGGGCTGCAATAAATTCCATATGAATTAGAAAATGAGTAAAAATTAGAAAAATAATAGCAAATGGGTTGTACACGCCACAGATTTCGAGGCTGACTTGTTTATGCAAGGCTTTGTCAGTGAACACACGATTCTAGCAGCAGTTAGTGTTGGATGTCCATCCAACGACCGACGTGCTTCTTCAATCTCTGATCTTCCTCCTCCAGCCGCCTAAACTAGCGCCGGCGGGGCTGCCTGCTCCCCCCTCTTGTGGCCTGCTGTGATGCCGCGCAGGCTTCCTCGGCCCACCCTACTCCCTCCACTGGCCTGGCCGCACGCAATCAACTGCCTCCTTATTACACGAAAAAATGATTCCTCCCACTAACATCTGGGGCGCACCGGTTGGGAGGCTGACCTATGGGCCTACTAAGTTGACGCGTATGCAGGGCTTGTCAACTTAGTCAACAAACGATTCTAGCAGCAGTAACCATTGGATTTGAATCGAACGGTCCTGCTGCTTCTTCAATCGCTGCTCTTCTTGCACCAGCCGCCCAAACTAGCGCCGGGGAGACCGCCTACTCCTGCCTCCAGTGGCCGGCTGTGCTGCAGATGAGGCCTCATCGCCCCCTACTACTCCCACCGCTAGCCAGGCCCTGCAGCGATGGCAGCCTCACACCGCAGCCGAACTAGTGAACCCTTGTACTCCTCTTCGCGTGGGCATCCACTGCTGCGTCTTCCTCGGCTCCGCGTCGTCCCCTTCGTAGGCCTTGTCGTCGTCCACCGCCTTGGTGCTCTCGGTGCGGCGTGGTCAACGACATTCCATCGGAAGAGTACTGTACGTGGAGAGGCTGACAGCTGGCTCCACGGCTACAGCCCGGTTTTTTTGTGATTTGCCAAGTAAGTCGCTTTGTCAGGCCTGTTGGGCTGCAAATCTTTCAAGATGAGGAGAGCTTTCATTCGGCTGGCCGAGAAAATGGCCCATCAGTAATGAGAAATGGGCTGTACATTTTTAAAAGACACCAAACCGGCAATTAGTTTCAAATATATTTTTTTCATTTCGAGATTTGAAATTACATTATTTTTATACGTGGAGAATTTGTTGGATTTTATATTGATATACATTTATTTTTAAAATCAGTTTGAATGTGAGTCGAAATTTCGGGATTAAAAACAGTTCGGACGGCACCGACATATGCAAAATTTCGTATAATTGTTTAACCGTGGCCACAATATGGGCTATAATGCTAACAAAAAGAATATGGGCTCCAAAAAAACCTTAATAATTAGCAAATGGGCTGTAAATTATTAGAAATAATGGCAGATGGGTTGCATGCTGTTTTCCACAGATTTGAGGCTTTCCTAAAAAAAGGTTGACGCACAAGCAGTGACTGTTGGATGGCCATCCAACGGCCGTCGTGCTTCTTCAATCTCTGCTCTTCCTGCTCCAGCCGCTCAAACAGGCGCCGGCGGGATTGCCTGCTCCCTCCTCCCCGCGGTTGGCTCTGCTGCCGCGCAGGCCTCACCGCCCCACCGTACTCCCATCGCTGGCCTAGCCATCCCTCTACTCACCCACACCTGCTGTTATTCTCCGGCGACGGCAGACGAACCAGTAAACCCTCGTACAGTCGTACTCCCCTCCGCGTGGGAAACAACTGCCGAGTCTTCCCTACCTCCATGTTGTTCCCTTCCTAGGCCTCGTCGTCGTCCACCACATTGGTGCTCTCGGTGCGGCCTGGTCAACATGGTCAACGATCGACATGCATCTGAAGTGGACTTTACGTGGAGAGGCCGACAGCTGGGTCCATGGCCGCACGCAAGGAAATGCCTCCTTATTACACGCAAAATAATGATTCCTCCACCTGACATCAGGGACCCACCGAAAGGGCCTCTGTATTTCGCGAAAAACGTTACCGCCGCTGACAGCTCGGACCCACCAGCTATATCTTCGCACGCAAGGAAGTGCCTCCTTATTACGCACAAAAAAAATGAATACTCCCCCTGTTAGCTGGGACCCAGTATAGTGGCAGGCTGACTTGTGGGCCTACTAAGTTGACGGGGACGAAGGGCTTTGTCAACTTAGTCAATATGCATGATTCTAGCTCCAGTGACCGTACGATGTCCATCCAACGGCCGTAGTGCTTCTTCAACCTCTGGTCTTCTTGCTCCAGCCACCCAAACCAGCGCCGGTCGTGCCTCGTGCTCCTACCTCCCGTGGCCGGCTGCGATGCGGCGGAGGCCTCACCGCCCCTACTACTCCCACCGCTGGCCAGACCATCCCTCTACTCACCTACACCCCCTATTATTCTGCCGCGATGGCAGCCTCACACTGCAACGAACCAGTGAACCCTCGTACTCCTCTACGTGTGGGCATACACTGCCACGTCTTCCCTGGCTCCGCGTCGTCCCCTTCCTAGGCCTCGCCGTCATCCACCGCCCTGGTGCTCTCGGCGCGGCGTGGTCAACGTGGTCAAGGAACGGCTTCCATCGGACGTGGACAGTATGTGGAGAGGTTGACAGCTGGGTCCACGGCCGCAGCAAGGAAGTGCCTCCTTATTACGTGCAAAATAATTATTCCTCCACCTGACAGCGGGACCCACCGGACGGGCCATCGTATTTCGCCCCCTGACTGCTGGGACCCACCAGCTACATCTTCGTACGCAAGGAAGTGCCTGATAGTCGGGACCCACCTGGTCGAAGCGTACGTAGCGTTGTTATTCTGGTCGCAAACGTGTACGTACATATATATTGGTCGATGTAGAGGCGCGCACGTGTTGTAGTAGAGGCGGCCAGGGTGCCAGAAAGAAAATACGGCCACGTATGTGTACATACGGGCGGGGTCTCGAACGCCTACTCACGCATACGTACGGCCAGGGCTCGTGTACATGGCTAGGTCGAAACGGAGAAACAGTGTCGTCTTCGTGTTCATGGGAAGGCAACGGAATGCGTCATGTTCATGGGGAGGCAACGGAATGCGTTGTGTTCATGGGGAGGCAACAGAATGCGTCGTGTTCATCGGGAGGGCTTGGACGGAACAGGCGATGGAAACGAGGCCTGGCGTACCGCAGAACGGAGGAAACTACCTTGTGTTCGACCGTCCACGTTCGAAATGGGATCCTGTTGATCGGGAGCGGTCTGGCATACCGCAAAAAGGAGGAAACAGACCTCCTACGGTCGAAACGGGGGTCCTGTTCATCGGGAGGGGTGTGGCGTACCGCAAAACGGAGAAACGGACTTCCTACGGTCGAAAACGAGGTCCTGTTCATCGGGAGGGGTGTGGCGTATCACAAAATGGGACTCCACGGGATACTGTTCATCTCCACCGTCGACCCCCTCCAGCCTCCACGAGCTACTGTTCATCCACCATCGACCTCCTCTAGCCTCCACCTGCGACTGTTCATCCACGGGCTCCAGTTCATCCAGCCTCCACCGCGCGCTATTCCACCGGCTACTGTTCAACCAGGCCTCTCCACGGGCTCCTGTTCAACCAC
Organism: Triticum urartu; assembly: GCF_003073215.2. NCBI lineage: Eukaryota > Viridiplantae > Streptophyta > Magnoliopsida > Poales > Poaceae > Triticum > Triticum urartu. Next base: position 350,363,167 of record NC_053022.1, read on the forward strand.
CCCTCCACGTGCTACTGTTCATCCTGCCCTCCATCGTCTACTGTTCATCCAGCCCTCCATGGGGTGGTCCTATTCATCCAACCCTCCACGGGGTCCTGTTCATCCAGCCCCAACCGGCTCGATCGATCGGGGTCCTGTTCATCCAGAGGCAACACCACGGGGTCCTGTCATCCACCCTCACCGGGAACTGTTCATCCAACCCCCCCCCCCCCCCCCCCCGCAACGCTCACTGTTCATCCAGAGGCAACATCGATCGGCTTCAGTTAGCAGTAGTAGCGAAGGAATCGCTCGATCGGGTTCAGTTAACTGCCATCGATCGATCGCTCGGGTTCAGTAACGCGTAGCCTGCAGTGCAATCGCTCGGGTTCAGTTAGAGCCCAACGCCTTGCTCGGGTTCAGTTAAAGCCAATGCCTCGCACACGCGCGTGCACATGTACTAGAGAAACGCGCATCGCTCGGCCCCCGACCTCCCACCGTAACCGGGAACTCCCCGAAATTTTCCTCACCCTCGCTTCTACCACGGTTTTTTCCGTCATGCACGGCCCAAAGAATGTCATGCAGTTGCGTCTCCGTCCCACCCAGGACGAAAAGCCCATTTTCTGTCATGATTTTTTGTCATAGAAGTAGGAGCCCACCACATCTATGATGATACCGGGGTTTGTCACAATCATCGTCATAGAAGTGTCATATGTATGACAGAAAAAAATTTCGTTCGGCCCAAAATGTCACGGATGTGTCTTTTTTTGTAGTGCATGTCTAAACTAATCAAATGACATAGCAATGCGAGACACCATATGCATGATATGAGCAACATAACCCTGCCAAGTTAGAGGATACACCTCGGGGGGGGGATAGGATTGGTCATCTATCTCTGAATCCTCCTCTGAGGAGCTATCCGTAACCAGCGAGATATGCGCTTCGTCAGATAGCATAGTCTGCTCTGAAGACCTTGTTTTCACTCCAGAATTTGCCATCACCGTGTCAAATGGATGATGCACACGAAGAGCAGTTGAATGTACTAACATTGTTGACAAATGTAATATGTAACAAAAAAAAGGATGGCCTGATATAATTTACATATAAGATGACTGGCTAAGCAGGATGGCATTGCAAAATTCACATATATGATGCCTGGCCAAACAAGATGGCGTTGCATAATTCACATAAACGATGAATAAACTAAATAGATGGCATTCGCACAAAGGATGTCTAAACTAAGCAGATGACATATTTGATGTATAAAGTAAGCAATATATGCATGATATAACCAACATCAGCATGCCAAGTTAGAGCGAAGACCTCAGGGGGTAAATAGGAGTTGTCTTCTCCTTCTGAATCCCCTCAGAACAGATATCTTCCTCTCGATTACAATCCGAAATGCGTGGAGGGGGGGGCTACCTTTGCGCCTACCATGGAGCGATGTCTGCATGAAATTTTATTGCCATGCAAGGCTCGTCTCTTTTGCTCTACATGTTCAGTTCCATTGTTACAATAATTGTCATGCATAGGAATAAAACATAGTGAGATTATGTAAGGAGTGCATGCAGAAATCCAGAGTGATGGTAGCAACCTGTGGATAGACCCAAAACCAATAATAGCAGGCAGATAATGGCTTCTTTACTGTTTGTTTCCCACCCAACATGAAACTCATAGTAGACACTGAAGATTAACCAGATAGTAGATAGATACTATTGATAGCGGCCCCGATATGTACCCCACAACCATTTAAAAACTCAAGTTTGACCATTAGTTTGGAGCTGACTCAGAGTCTAATCGGTGAACAGGATGATAAAGTAGCATGTAATATTAAGTGATGCATAACGTAAGCAGACACGAAAGAGTGCAACCTCTCTTGCGGAACCGTGTAGTCCTCGAGGTCATCTTCTCGGTTGATGATGGTAATGCAGTTTTCATGGCTGCCAGCGGCGGGGAAGAAGATCTGAGGCGGCGAAAGACAATCTGGAGGCCAGATCCCTGCTGTGCTGGACCCTTCTGTCGTTGGAGCAGTTGAGCCGGGGTGGATGATGGTGCAGCAGGAGCGGGACAAACCACGCAAGGTTTTCTTTGACAACTATCTGTAAGAGAAGTAATTCTGTAAGGGCTCGTTTGAATTGGAGGATTCCAATAATGCAGGGATAGGAAATAGACAGGAATAGGATAGGAATGCACGTGCAAAATAGAGAATTTAAAAACACAGGATTTCTGCCAATCTGGGTGTTTGATTCACAACAATTGGAAGATCACAGGATGCAAAGAAGCATGGTGAGATTAAGTCAAACCACAAGAAAATGTACGGTTATAGTGCTATTATGCTACTATCTCTTAGTCTTGTGCTTCATGAATAGGAATTTGAAAAGGAGGACAAGTGAAAATTAAAATTCCTACATTTTTTCTTTCAGGGAGACACTAAAGGAACAAATCCGTGTGCCCAGTGGACAATATATATAACATGTAGAGTAAAAAACAGATGCAACAAGTGTATAACCTCTTTGGCGAAGCCATGTCGATCTTAGGATGGCCGGTGAGGATGCTCCGGATGACTTTGCTGTTGGAGTAGGGGAAGAAGATCTTAGGCGTCTGGAGATGGAGCCCGAGGTACCACTCCGCTGTGATGGAGGGTTTCGTCGTTGGAGCAGCTCCGGTGAGTTGTATGATGCCGAGGCTGAAGTAGGACAAGAGAGACAATGAACAACGTTAACCTGAGTGGAATTATAATAGCATCTCCAATACATGACGTAAAATACATAACCACAAAGTGCTAGATGTAAAATACATCAGCCACTCATCTCTGAACTTAACTATCGAAACTGAACTTAACTGTCGAAACTGAATTTTGCTGTCGAAACTGAACGCATTAGCAAGGTGAGGCTACACGTCGGTCGACTGACTTTTTCATCTCCGGTCAGTCGATTTTGCAGCCGTTGGATACGAAATCAAGGGCCTGCGGTTCATCTTCAACCTCCACCCCCCTGAGCCGCTAGCCACCACCGGCTAAACAGCAGCCCCCCGCCGCCCGCGGCCAGCAGTGCACCGCCCCGCCTGCCCCAAAAACACTCCCCACCGCCGGTCCGCCGCCGCCCCGGCTTCCCTCTAGGCCCCCCGTGCCGAGCTTTTTCTCCGGCGATCCCCACGCCACCGCCCCGCCAACGCCCCGCCACCGCCGGCGACCACCGCCCCCGTCCTGAACCCTAAGATAGATAGTGGGGTACCTCTCCGGTGAGCCCCCCTCCCCGCTGCGGCTGGTTCTTCCTTCACCCCGGTGAGCCCCCCCTGAAAATCGACTGACCCAAAAGTCGATTCAGTCGACGGAAGTGTAGCTAAATCGGAGCAGCATCGCAAGCAAGAGCAAGAGTGAGCGCAGCAGCGCGAGCATGAGCAATAGCAAGAGCAGACCAGGCAGGGGACCGAGAGCAAGAGCAGAGCAGCAGCGCGAGCGGGAGCTAAAGCAGCAGTAGCTCCTACTGATGTGGACGTCGTCGCCGAGGGAGCGACACCGTGGAGGAAGTGGCCGGCGACGCCATCGTGGATGGAGCCGCGCCGTCTCGGCTCGGGACCGAGCGCCGGCAGCACCGTGAGATCGAATCAAGAAGAAAATGCGGCGATTAGTGTACAGCCTCTTTGGTGGCGCCGATTAGGCCGCAGCTTCATCCGAGGAAACGGTGATGATGATGCTCTTCCGGTGGTGCAGGTGAAGATGGCGGTGTGGGAATGGAGGTGGCGCGAAAGACAAGGGGAACGTTGGGGCAGCTCCTTGGAGGTGGAGGACGGGGTGGCTGAACCGGCGGGACGATGAGATCGACGATGGATCCTCATCCGGTACGGTAGATGAGGGACGTCGAGGTGTTGCTGTGGACGACGTCGTCGGGGAAGAGGCTCCGGCAGGGTGGCGGACGGAGCATGGTGTGGGGTTTCGTCGTGGATTTTTGCCGCCTCGGTGTACGAATGGGTGGGCGGATGGGATGGCAGCAGGGAACCATGGCTTAGAGACGTGCTTGTCCGAAATGTGGGGTAAGTTACGAAAGTACCCCACCGATTTGAGGCGGTTCTTTCGGTTCAAGGGTACCACGGGCATTTCGCGTGTCGGGATTTCACAGGAGGTGGGAGTTTTCGCGCGCGTTGTAATTTCGGAATAGCAAGGCGCGGGTTGAGATGGAGGGAGTTGTCGGAGCACAACGAGACAAAGATATATCTTAAATATTTCGGGCTAACAAGGCACGGGTTGAAATTTCCGGACAAGCCTAACGTGTACTGTACCAAATCAATGTGCACTACAAATGTCATTCAAAACCTTGAATTCATGTTATGTTCAATTAAAATATTTCGCTACGTGTATAATGCATGCAACCTACTACTCAAATGAACGTTTTAGTGCATTCCAAACGTATATACTACCGCTTCAATATGAACTAAATTTGAATTCGTTTCTCTATTTGAATAAGATCTACAGTAATGATTGTTGTGAAGTCAAAGCATTTGAATTCGTTTCTCTGTTTTAATAAGATCTACAATCATCATTATTGTCAAGTTAAACCATCGTTTGTGTATTATCTTCACAGCACACCACATGATTAGTCTCGAGTTACATATGAACTATGTGTACTATATGAACTCGAACTAGATTTTTTGAATCCACTTTATTTTGATTTCAAATCACACTACATTTCTAGCTCTAGCTAGATCTTCATAATCTAAACCATATCTCATATGTATAATGTGTTTATCACATTATGTATGGTGCCCCGCCCCCTACGCCTACAAGTATTTAGATGTGAGTTGCAAACACCACACATTACCACAAATTCAAATAAAATGTGAGAATGTTTGATATATAGTATTGTTTATATTGTTCGATATTTAGTTGTAAGCTGCAAACGCCACACATTATCACAAATTCAAATAAAATGTGAGATTGTTTGATGTATAGTATGGTTTAGATTGTTCGGCATTTAGCTGTGAGTTGCAAACGCCATGCATTATCACATTATGGTATAACATGTGCACAACACGTGTATCACCGCTATATTCATGCATGCAATGTTTGAAACACTATGATCTCCTATTCAAATATATGAATCCGCTTTCATATCAAATTATGATCTTTGTTAGTCTCTTACACCCACACAATCCTCTACCCTTGGTAGCTACCACTAACTTTCTCTCGTGCATGCACACGCCCTCCTCGCCCTCCCCCTCCCTCGGCATTCTATACACCGGGCACATTCATTTTTTTCTTTAGGTCGTTCTCCCAGAGTCTCCACAACTCCTTTCCGACACACACCGATCGATAAACCTCTCCAGCGATGCCTACCTACAACACACACACACACCTTCAATCTCCTCCTTTATGTGTCCTTGCCTTGTGTCTCTCATACGGTCAGACACACGTGTAAACTCTCGCCCCTCTTTTCATCGATCTCACAACCGCACACTCCTCCCCCTATCTAGCTAGTAGTTGGGCCTCTCGCACCACCTCCTAGCTCCATTCTCTCTGTCTATCCGTCTCGCTGGGCCTTATTTGCCTCTAACAAATGGACGTGCACCCACCGATCTCTCGCTATACATATAGCTAGCTAGGTCCTTATAACTCGTTTTTACCCACATGTCAATCGATCTACCTCATTAGTTGTGTCTCTCCCTTCCTCCGACAAACAACAATTGATCTACCGATCTAGTTAGGTTTGCTTACCAAACACATGGTTCCCCTTCATCATCCATGGATGCGTCCCGACAGATCTATCACGCACAGGCACACACAGAAACACATCCCCACTCTTATTGATAACATTGCAGTTCCACCCTCAGTTTGTCTAGTAGGCCTCTCCCACCATCTTCGAGAAGCAACTCCATCACCCATCCAACACTCTACCCCTCTCCCTCCCTCTCTCTCCTCTCTCTCTGTCCCATCATATTTCCCGTCCTTCAGTTATGTATGGATGTCGACCGATCTCCCTCGAGACATAGCTGGGTCTCTCCTTCTCAACACATATACGAGTCGTTCTACCTCTGTAGTTAGGCCTCTGCCTACCCCTCCCCCCACCCCCTCCCCCACACACACCGATACATCGAGCGCTCTAGTCATGTCTCCCTGCCACACACAAACTTGACATGTGCCCTCTAATGTTCCGGTAGGCCAGTCGCCCTATATCTTTTACTTGCACACACACACAATTTCGATGGCTCTCTTCATCGATCTCGCACCCACCCACTTGATCCTCTCTTCGACTCTATCGATAGCTATGACCCCTCCCTCTCTTCTCGTGGATTGCCCGACCCTCTATGTATCATATGGATAGGCCTCCGTTTCACACACATTGCATGCAAAATTTTGTTTGAGATGTCATCGACACATATTCCCACAAATAATTCACAAAATCAACCCCCACCCCACCCCCCCCCCAAAACAAAAAACACTCACAAACGCGGTTTGTATCTCTCACACACACCCACATAGGTGGGGGACATGCACGAAGAGAAGAGGTGCATGCACGGTGCACGTACTACTGTCTCTTTCCCAACCACACCCGCGCGGGTACACGATGGAGCTCATTTCTGTATGAAAAAGGCATCCCACGTGGTAATTTGGCACGTGTACTGGTTCTCCACTCGGTGGAGGGAGGATCGTCTACCACGGGTGAACAAAAAAATTGCGACTTGACGTGTTATGTTAAAAAAAGAGGCAAACCATGTGGGACCTACCTTAGAGGCAAGTCTCTATACACTAGAGTACTTTTGATGTGTCCTGTCAACTCGCAGAACAAGGAGAAGCTTGCTTAGTACGCCGTCTCCCCCGTTCCTAAATATAAGTATTTGTAGAGATTTCACCATGAACCACATGCGGATGTATATAGATGCATTTTAAGTGTAGATTCATTCATTTTGTTCCATATGTAGTGGAATCTCTACAAAGACTTATCTACTAGTAATAGCTAGCCCCCACTACTAGGAATTCTCTATCCTCTCCTTGATCCACATCATCAAAATTGATGTAGCCGTTAGATGAAGTAAATCAGTCCATAATAGCCGTCTGATCTAGACGTTGAGAGGCTCCGCACTAAGCCACATGCAAGCATGCAGAAATACCGTGGCACATGCATGTGAGTGGGTTTTAAATAACATCAACATGTCTGCATGCAAGCATGCACCGGTAGCATGCATGTAAGTGAGATTTTAAGTCCCGTTAACATGTCAAAAAGAAAAATATAATCCCATTATGCAGTAGGAGTTGGCTGATCTTTTTTCCTTACGTGGGATGATCTAAATGATGATGGGAGTTTATTTAGTTTGGCTACCGCATTTGTCATGCGGTTATAGAGTTTTTTTAGTTCTATGAAATCGATAATTTTGCGCAGAGAGATATACCGTTGTTCCGCGGCAACGCGCGGGGACTCATCCAGTAATATTTAGGAACGGAGGGAGTACTATGTAAAGAGTTAGGTGTCGCACGGTGATAGTGTGAGGTGGGCCATGTAATCACTGAGCCTGCGTGTTTTCACTGGTCTTGCACGCCTCCGCTGTAAGAATGGAGAAAATTATAATCTAGTAGTAGTACCTCCTTTCGCCGAAAGCATGGGACATCCAACAGTCCTACCACCTCAGTAATAAAGACCAATGAGCCATCAAATCACATAGACCCAGCAGTAAGTTGGACGGACGAAGAAACCATCACTCTTGTGCCAGTGAGAGGTCGCGTCTGCTCTGCCTGGGCATGAATGCGGCACCGATTCTTTGGAGCGGCGCTGACCGTTTCGGGCGGGAAGCGCGCGCAGGCGATGGAGGGGCTTTGGGTGGGCCAGGCTGGTCAAGAGCGGGCGTGGCAGCTGTCCGCATGTCCCTACCGGACACGCCCGGAAATGAGAGGATGCACCGACTCTCGCGGCTAAAATCCTACACTACACAACATCTCTTTGTAGGAGTAGGTCGATCTGTCGCTCTCTCTAACACACACATGCTGTTAAACACACACACACGCACGCACCTTGGTCCCGTTGCACCTTCTAACGTGACTTATTACACCTAGACGAAGGGAGTAGTAAGTATACGAGATACGGTGGCACACTGAGTTAAGTCGAATACAAGTGCCCAAAATTTGTGTGCATGTTATAATAAGGATTCACTTAAAATAGTACGTGAGCGAAGAGAGGGATCAATTGGACAGTGTTCCCGAGCAGTAGCGAGATGTGTGAGGTAATAAACACCGCTAGAACTTTTAAATTTTCTTATTAATTTGTTTGTTTCATCCTCTGACTGGTGGGACCCAACGTACTACGTGGAGAGAGGTAAGGTGACTAAGGCTGCATTATTTCTGCACCACTGTGGATAGTCTTACCACCAAAGCCACATGACACGATTATGATTGAAATCCCAATGACTCCCACACACACACACACAAAAACACGGCATGCTTGTCACACGAATGCAGGAATGTATAAAAGGTTATTTCCCTCTCGTTGAACATAACGGGAGGGTTGTGTAGCTGGTTAGCCTGTTCGTTCATCAAACTTGAGGTCTCGGGTTCGATAACTACACTTGAGCATAATTTGTGCCAGGAGGATTCTTTGACTGGTCAAAATGTTTTCTAGGGTTTACACGCTTCACACTCTCTCTCCACTATATATATACACGCTGGAGCCTTAGCGCTTGTAGTTGCTCTCTTCACACTCTCTCGCCCTCTCCCGCTGGAGCCTCATCGCTTGTAGTTGCTCTCTTCACTCTCTCTCGCCCTCTCCAGATCTAAACAAGACTTCGTTGGCCTCTCTCTCCCCTCACTGCTGCTCAAAGAGCCGGCACGATCCGTCTGCCAGGAAGGGAAGGAGGCTTAACCTTGTCGCCGTCGGCGAGGGACTACCGGCGCAGCTGTTCACTTTCCACCCAACGGCGGCGCGGGAGGGCCTCCGACCCCTTCTTCTTCTTCGCCGTCGTCCCGTCGCCCACCGAACCACACCCCAAGAACCTTAAGGTATAAGTTACTTACTCCACATGCATTGCTCTAGCTGCATGTATACCATGAATCTAGGACGTGGTTCAAAGAGGAAAGGAGTGGGGGAAAGTAGTGGGAAAAGTTGTATATAGCATGAATCTAGGACGTGGTTCAAAGAGGAAATGAAGGGGGAAAGTTATATAGCATGAATCTAGGACGTGGTTCAAAGAGGAAAGGAATGGGGGAAAGTAGTGGGGAAAGTTGTATCACATAAATCTAGGACGTGGTTCAAAGAGGAAAGGAAGGGGCGGAAGTACTAGTACAAAAAGGAAAGGAAGAGACAAGGCTGTAGAGTTTGAGCAGGACTAGATTTGCTGCGCTCACATAGGGAAAGGTGTCTAAAGATAACAAAATAGGGACCAACACAAATATGCTCCTTGGTTGTTTGTTCTTTGTCGCAACAGACTGTGCATGACCACAGTACATCGGTAGATGCACATGGTGCTGGTGCGTCCACTGTCCCGTGCAACTCATTAGCTGTTGTTAATCTAAGGCCCTGTTTGGTTAAAAACTCCCTAGTCCCTACCTGCTTGGTTCCAGGGACTAAACATGGACTAGAGGTTATTAAATGGCATGCTAAAAGACCATGTTACCCCTAGTAATGAACTAATAGAGACAAGGTGCGATGCGTGGCAGGGGCAACTATTGGAAAAAGTCCCAAAAAGACTCCCTTGGGGTCTTCTTTCTTTAGTCCCAAATGCCCACTTTTAGTCCCTAAAAGTCCCTCCTGTTTGGTTTAGATGGGACTGAAACGGAGTTTTTTTAGTCCCTACACCAAAATTTCACTGTAAACAAACACCCTCTAATAATGCCGCTGGAAAATTGATGCAATGCCATAGTTAAAAGCAAATTACATGTTTAACAAATTTTATTGTTAATATAATCTCTATGTTAATATTAATCAATGCCACCGTTTGAGAAATGCTACTGTCTTGCTTTCTTTCCCATTTAGATAAGGTAGATGCTTCTTTTTGTTGGCTTCTGTGTCATCCACCATTATTGACCACTAATTGTTTCCTTTGCACCTCTGTGTAAATAGGGTTATCTACTTCACCTCGTTGCCATTGTGACCTTTTGTTGCACTGCACAAAACACTTTTGTTTTAAAAGTGTTTCGTGCAGTTCAACCAAAATGTCACACCGACAATGTTGCTTGATTGCTTGATCTTAGTGGAACTGCACAAGAGGAGATCTTACTTCCTATCCATTAAGGCGAATTTGGTTCAGATCTTCTTCTTGTGAGTTGTTTGAATTCTGCATCATGAGATGTCATTACTAGCCTTCTTTCACATGATTCTGCAGTTTTCTTTCATATGTTGTGCTACTTGTACGATAATGTTGCTTGATTTTGGTGAACTGCACAAATGGGGACAAGACTTCCAATCTGTATGTGCACCGTAATATCCCATTGAGGTAAGATAAGGATATTTCACAACTGTTGGCCTGTATTTTGCCACTTTTATCAGAAAATTAAGTTTAGTACTATACTTGTGCTCCCTAATTGACATGCCAAATCTTACATTGAAGGCGAAGCTTGTCTGTTATTGAACCAAGTGATGAAGGGGAAGAACAAGCGGAAGAAAAACAAAAATCAACTCCCGGTGCTGTAATGAAACACTGGAACTGTGATGACACAAGTAATGATATAGTTTTGCATCTTAATTTATTGCTATGGCTGGAACGAGCAATTGTTTTGCCACTGATTTGATGCCACTCTTAATGTAATATGTAATTATCTCTACTTGTGCAAACAGGGATCTTCTTTGAAGATACCATATATTTTAGTGGAACTGCACAAGAAGATGTTGGAAACATTAAACTAATCGAGGAGTATATAGTAAGCATGGCCACCACTATAGATAGCAACAGATGGTTCCGGAGAAGTGCTTCATCTGTATGCTCTACACAATAAGCCTCCTGACAAAGGTTGATACTCGCCCACTGATTTCATCCATATGATTGAGCTTTGTCATCTCTATTGGTGTTGTGCTACTGTTTAGATACTGTCATGAAAAGGTGGTATTATCCTTGAGAAGTGCTTCATCTGTGTTGTTTTAAATATTTACTTTCCTTTTTTCGAGCAAACAGGGATACTAGCATTTAGTTGTCCTCTTGTCTTTGCACAACAGGATCATCTTCCTCTGAAGAAGAATATGGAGTACGTGAAGTGACTAGTTCCGATTATGCCAGGATGAAGAAGCCCTGTCTATCTTCTCATCAGAAGGAGCAGTTGAAGGATGGTTACATTACTCCCCACAAGACCAAACTAACTTCAGCTCAGAAGGACTGACAAATCTCCATTTTTTTGTTGTGATGCACGAGTACAATGTTGTTCTAGGGTTCTTTATGGTGAGTTCCATTTTTCTAAAAGTGTGCTCTACATGGACCATGTATGTGCCTGTTGAAACTGTCAATTCATAGTATAGTTTGCTTTATACTAATCACTTTTTTGTATTTGTGCAAACAGGGGTGCTCAGCTTGATTTCAATGGGAACTGCACAAAATGTTCATGAATACATCGAATCATTCATTTCCACCAGAAGAAAGGAGGTGCCGATAAGTTCAAGGCGTTGCAACATATAAGGGCGAAATCATACAAGCTACGCGCGAATTTGGTTGATTTTGGTGGAACTGCACAAAAAGAACAGCTGGTTTATTTAGCACGAGGTGCCATGTCAATGTCCGAACTGATGGCAAACCCTGCCCATTCCACAATCGTAGGCATTTGATATTTTGGAATGGGACAACCTTGTCAAATTTTGCTCATTGATTTTAGCAAGGCATGCGTTTGATATTTTCGAATGGGACGCCCTTTGCTGTCAGCAGCGTCGATCAATTTTTTCTTTATTCTTTAGTTGTGAAGTAAATATTGCCTCTGACATGTGAGTCACTCAGATGCATAATCATCGATTGTTTTGAATGTTCTCTATGAATTGTCAGGCATGTGTGTTTGATTGCAATGTACAAAAACGCTAAAAAGCTGCTCAAACTCTTTGTACTCCTTCTGTTCCTTTTTACTTTCGCACATTGTGAAAGTGCATACTTTTTTGTATAAGATTGGTCTAAGTAGAGATACTTTGACTGCAGACAAAACTTGTATGCAGACTAGAAAGGACCGGAGGGAGTACATGTGAAACTGCTGCAAACGAGGTGATCACCCTGGGAATAATGCTAGTACGTATTGTTTTGCATGTTCATCCAATGCCAGTGATACAGGAATTCGAACTAATCGAAATAAATTCATTCATACACGGTCGGATTTCATATAAACATGCCGTATTTCATTACATTTCATACACTCTTCAACTAAAAAGGGGTGCGCTGGAGGTATAATTAATTAACTGAAGCTACCCACCTGTGTCCCACTGAGCCGAACAGAAGCTTTAGTGACTTAACTGTAGGTGCAGTTGCATAACTGACATGTGGCCTATTGGGCCCACATGTCAGTCAGCCAACTGCACCTGCAGTTAAGTAGAAGCAGCGTTCTTCTCCAGCGCAGCTCTCCGACTCCACGTCGCCGCCAAGAAGCTAACCGGCCGTCAATGGTCAACCCACCTAGCTTGGCTTCAACCGGAGGGTAGCAGCGGTGGCCTTACTTGGACCCGAGCGGCGGCGACCTACCGTGTTCTTCTCTTCCTCGTTTTCTGTGTGGCACGGCCTCATTGGCAGCGGGGCGGGGCCTCGGCGGAGACGGCGATGTCCTCTGTCTCGTTGCCGGCCAGGTGGGGCCTCGGCTGAGCCGGCAATGTCCTTTGCCTCGTTGTTTGTGGGGCGGGGCCTCGGCGGAGCCGGCGGTGTCCTCTGCCTCGTTGTTGGCGCCGCGAGGCCTCGGCGGAGCAGGGCCTCATCGACGCCAGTGGAGCGGGGACTCGTCGGAGCCGGCATTGTCCTCTGCCTCGTCCTCGGTCTCGCCAAATAGCGCCTCGCCTGCTTCATCGCCCTCTTTGCTAGCCTCTTTGTAGGCGGCCGCAGCCTCCGCCACCTGCATGCGGTACCGCCAGCGCTCGAGGTGGACCTTGCGGGCGGAGCGGTATGAGTCGAGCAGCGCCTCCTGCTCCGCCCGCTCCACGGTGATCTGCTCCTTCGCCTGCAAGTGCTCCTGGAGAAGATGGTGGTTGTAGGCGGCGTCGGCCTGCGCCTCCAGGAACTGCTCCTCACGCATCTGCCTCACCCTGTCCATATATTGGGCACGGGCCTCTCCGATGGTCATGGTGCAATGCACCAGCGAGGATGGCACGGAGGAGGGGGTTGGCGGCGGATCATCGACTACCATGTTCTCCATTGGGACGTCGTCGTCCTCCGGCTACCTACTGGCCAGCCGGTCGGCAGCAATGGCTGCCATCTCCTTATGGTCCGTCGTCCGCCCATCCCGAAGAGCGCTAGAGCGCGAGGAAGCCATGGTGGGTAGTAGTGTGGACAGGAGAAAGGGTACAGATGCAGATGACTGCGGCTATGGCCGGCGCAGCAGTTTATATAGCAATGGTGGGAGGGCGGAGGGACGGACGTGTGGCACCTGAGTAGCCGCCTTGGCAACCGCGTATCATTAATGTGGGCGGCAGATGGACGGACGGACGACACTTATGTTGTTTGAAGGCGGAGCAATCGCCTACACCGGGAAGCAGGGCGGGCAGCGTTGACTGTTTCGGGCGGAAAGCGCACGCGGGCGAGGAGATGACTTTACTTGGAGAGGATGACAATGGGGACCCACCAGGTCCATAGCCTCACGTACGCAAGTGCCTCCTTATTATATATATATAACTATAATTTATTTTGCTTCCTCCTGGTTTCCTGACATCATGGTCCCACACCATTGTCAACCTATGTAGTACTCCCTCTTTCCGGTTTATAGGGCTTATCTCAAAATTTTAGTTTTTCCATTTTATAAGGCTCAATTTGGTTGTTCCCCATCACATGTTCGGAATTCAAGGTGCATTAAATCATTGCATGCAAGTATTAAGAGAAAAGTGACCAATGCATGCACTTTATGCATGCATGCATTGCAATTAATGCATTCGTAAACATAATTTTTTGAGGAAAAAAAGAGCATTAATTGGGTGCTTTTGCAAACTACAAAAAATATTCCACCAGTCATCATCTACCTTGGTTGGTGAGATTTTTTAATTGATCCTTATAAACCGGAAAGGAGGGAGTGATCAATAAACGAGAGAATTGCACAAGAAGCGGCCGACAGCTGGGACCAAGCAGCTCGAGCAGTATTTGTGTTTTTGAGGTGTGAGCACTGCAGAGTTTTTCGATGTTTAGCCCAAATATTAATTTTTCTCCTCTGAACAACAACGAAAACATCACTGCAGGTATTAACTGGGCGGGCTGTGGCCCGTCTAGCCCAGGCCAGATATCCAGCCCAGATATTAATTTTTTTCAAGCTGAAAATGGCTAGCCCATCTATACTTTTTTTAGGAATACCCAGGCAAGGTCAAGTTGTTATTCTCCGCCCCGCTGGGCTGCAAATCTTTCCTAGGAGGCATGCATTAGGCTTAACAAGAAAATGGGCTTTAAGAAATAATAAATGGGATGTAATTATAAAAACTGGGCAGTAACTATAAAAAAATGCACCAAACACGTGATTACTTTATAAAATATTATTTTTGGATATTGAAAATTTTAATCTCATTAATTGTTGCAAGCGCAATGTTTCGTTGGATTTTTACGTAATATAAATTTATATTGAAATTGTATTTAATCTGACTAGAAATTTCGGGATAAAATATTTCGGATCCCATCAAAATGTGGGAAATTTTATTGAATTCTGTTTTGAACGGTTGGTTGAAATGGCCTGTACTTTTAACAAAATGTAAATGGGTTGTAGTAAATTCCATTAGAATTCAAAAATGGGCTACACATTCTTACAAATCTCAAATGGGCTATAAGTTCTCTGCCACACACTTCTGGCCTTACTAAGTTGACGCGTCCCCTAAAAATCAGAGTTGACGCGTATGCAAGGCTTTGTCAACTTATAGTCAACACATGGTTCTAGCGGGAGTGGCCGTTGGATGTCCATCCAACGGATGCCGTGCTTCTTCTTCAATCTCGGATATTCTAGCTTCACCCGCCCAAAAAATGATTCCTCCCCCTGACATCTGGGGCGCACCGTTTTGGAAGCTGACCTGTGGGCCTACTAAGTTGACGTACCAAGGGCTTTGTCAACTTAGTCAATATAAACGATTCTAGCTGCAGTGACCGTACGATGTCCATCCAACGGCCGTCGTGCTTCTTCAACCTCTGGTCTTCTTGCTCCAGCCGCCCAAAGCAGCGCCGGTCGTGCCACGTGCTCTTGCCTCCCGTGGCCGGTTGTGCTGCCGCGGAGGCCTCACCGCCCCTACTACTCCCATCGTTGGCCAGGCCATCCCTCCACTCACCCACAACCCCTGTTATTCTGCGGCGATGACAGCGCAGCCGAACCAGTGAACCCTCGTACTCCTCTCCGCGTGTGCATCCACTGCTGCATCTTCCCCGGCTCTGCATTGTCCCCATCCTAGGCCGCACCGTCGTCCACCGCACTGGTGCTCTCGGTGTGGCGTGGTCAACGTGGTCAAGGAACGACTTCCATCGGACGTGGACTGTACGTGGAGAGGCTGACAGCTAGGTCCACGGCAGCTGCAAGGAAGTGCCTCCTTATTACGTGCAAAATAATTATTCCTCCACCTGACAACGGGGACCCACCGGACGGGCCACCGTATTTCACAAAAAAATGATTCGCCCCCTGACTGTTGGGACCCACGAGCTACATCTTCGCACGCAAGGAAGTGTGTCCGGGAAAAAATGATTCGCCCCCTGACTACTGGGACCCACCAGCTACATCTTCGCACGCAAGGAAGTGCATCCGAAAAAAACGATTTGCCCCCCGACTGCTGGGACCCACCAGCTACACCTTCGCACGCAAGGAAGTGCGTCCAGGCAAACAAAACGATTCTCCCCCCTGACTGCTGGGACCCAGTAGCTACACCTTCACACGCAAGGAAGTACGTCCGGGCAAAAAAAAACGGTTCGCCCCCCTGATTGCTGGGAGCCACCAGCTACATCTTCGCAGTCAAGGAAGTGCCTGACAGTCGGGACCCACCTGGTCGAAGCGTACGTAGCGTTGTCATTCTGGTCCCGAACGTGTACGTACATACTGGTGGATGTAGAGGCGCGCACGTGTCATAGTAGAGGCGCGCACATAGCATGTACACATACGTACATCGGCCAGGGTGCAAGAAAGAAAATACGGCCACGTATGTGTACATGCGGGCGGGGTCTCGAAAGCCTACTCGCGCATACGTATGGCCAGGGCTCGTGTACTTGGCTGGGTCGGAACGGAGAAACAACATCGTCGTCGTGTTCATGGGGAGGCAACGGAATGCGTCGTGTTCATGGGGAGGCAACGGAATGCGTCGTGTTCATGGGGAGGCAACGGAATGCGTCGTGTTCATGGGGAGGCAACGGAATGCGTCGTGTCCATCGGGAGGCAACGGAATGCGTCGTGTTCATCGGGAGGCAACGGAACGCGTGGGAGCCAACCGGCTGGGTCGGAACGGAATGCGTGGTCGTGTTCATCGGGAGGGCTTGGACGGAACAGGCGATGGAAACGAGGCCTGGCGTACCGCAGAATGGAGGAAACGGACCTCCTACGGTCGAAACGGGGGTCCTATTGATCAGGAAGGGTGTGGCGTACCGCAAAACGGAGGAAACAAACCTCCTACGGCCGAAACGGGGGTCCTGTTGATCGGGAGGGGTGTGGCATACTGCAAAACGGACGAAACGGACCTGCTACGGTCGAAACGGGGGTCCTGTTCATCGGGAGGGGTGTGGCGTACCGCAAAATGGGACTCCATGGGATACTGTTCATCTCCACCATCGACATCCTCTAGCCTCCACGGGCTACCGTCGACCTCCTCTAGCCTCCACGGGCTCCTATTCATCCAATCGACCGGCTTCAGTTAGCAGCAGTAGTGAAGGAATCGCTCGATCGGGTTCAATTAACAGCCATCGATCGATCGCTCGGGTTCAGTAACGTGTAGCCTGTAGTGCAATCGCTCGGGTTCAGTTAGAGCCCAACGCCTCGCACGGGTTCAGTTAGAGCCAACCCCTTGCACACACGCGCATACATGTACGAGAGAAACGCGCATCGCTCGGCCCCCGACCTCCCACCATAACCGGGAACTCCCTGAAATTTTCCCCGCCCTTGCTTCTACCACGGTTTTTTCCGTCATGGACGGCCCAAAGAACGTCATGCAGCTGCGTCTCCGGCCCTCCCAGGATGAAAAGCCCATTTTCTGTCATGATTTTCTTGTCATAGAAGTAGGAGCCCACCACATCTATGATGATACCGGGTTTTGTCACAATTATCGTCATAGAAGTGTCATATGTATGGCAGCAATTTTTTTCGTTTGGCCCAAAATGTCACGGATGTGTCTTTTTTTTGTAGTGTCTCCTGGATTGCATTTGTTCCAAAAAGATCCTCGCGAAGGTTTCATTCCGTTTGGATTCTGTTTGATATTCCCTTTCTGCGAAACACTGAAATAGGCAAAAAAAAACAGCAATTTGCACTGGGCCTTCGGTTAATAGGTTAGTCCCAAAAATAATATAAAAGTGCATATTAAAGGCCATTAAACATCCAAAATAGATAATATAATAGCATGGAACAATAAAAAATTATAGATACGTTGGAGACGTATCAAAGATCGAAGCCATCACAAAGCACCTCTTCCCATGACAAGAACAATCGATCTAGTCGGCCTAACTAAACCAAAGATTCGAAGAAGAAATGCGAGGCTATAAGTAATCATGCATATAAGAGATCAAAAGACTCAAATAACTTTCATAGATAAAAACATAGATCTGATCATAAACTCAAAGTTCATCACATCCCAACAAACACATCGAAAAAGAGTTACATCAAATAGATTTCCAAGAGACCATTGTATTGAGAATCAAAAGAGAGAGAGAGAGAGAGAGAGGAAGCCATCTAGCTACTAACTATGGACTCGTAAGTATACAATGAACTACTCACGCATCATCGGAGAGGCACCAATGAGGATGATGAACCCCTCCATGATGGTTTCTAGATTGGATCTGTCGTTTATGGAACTTGCGGTGGCTGGAATTGTTTTTCATTGACTCCCCTAGGGTTTCTGGAATATTAGGGTATTTATAGGGCAAAGAGGCGGTGCGGGAGGCCACCAAGGTGGGCACAACCGACCAGGGCGCGCCTAGGCCCCCAAGTGGGTTGTGCCCCCCTCGGGGCACCCCTTTGGTACTTCTTTGGCCCATTGTGTGTCTTCTAGCCCAGAAAAATTCTCCAAAAAGTTTTGCTGCATTTGGAATCCGTTTAGTATTCATTTTCCGCGAAGTAAATGAAGGAAATATGCCCTAGAGGCAATAATAAAATTATTATTTATTTCCTCATATCATGATAAATGTTTATTATTCATGCTAGAATTGTATTAACCGGAAACATAATACATGTGTGAATACATAGACAAACATAGTGTCACTAGTATGACTATACTTGACTAGCTCGTTGATCAAAGATGGTTGAGTTTCCTAGCCATAGACATGAGTTGTCATTTGATCAACGAGATCACATCATTAGGAGAATGATGTGATTGACATGACCCATTCCGTTAGCTTAGCACTTGATCATTTAGTTTACTGCTATTGCTTTCTTCATGACTTATACATGTTCCTATGACTATGAGATTATGCAACTCCCGATTACTGAAAGAACACTTTGTGTGCTACCAAACGTCACAACGTAACTGGGTGATTATAAAGGTGCTCTACAGGTGTCTTCGATGGTGTTCGTTGAGTTGGCATAGATCGAGAATAGGATTTGTCACTCCGATTATGGGAGAGGTATCTCTGGGCCCTCTCGGTAATGCACATCACTATAAGCCTTGCAAGCAATGTGACTATAAGTTAGTTACGGGATGATGCATTACGGAACGAGTAAAGAGACTTGTCGGTAACGAGATTGAACTAGGTATTGAGATACCGACGATTGAATCTCGGGCAAGTAACATACCGATGACAAAGGGAACAACGTATGTTGTTATGCGGTTTGACCGATAAAGATCTTCGTAGAATATGTAGGAACCAATATGAGTATCCAGGTTCCGCTATTGGTTATTGACCGGAGACGTGTCTCGTTCATGTCTACATAGTTCTCGAACCCGTAGGGTCCACACGCTTAAAGTTCTGTGACGATCGGTATTATGAGTTTTTGTGTTTTGATGTACCGAAGGTAGTTCGGAGTCCCGGATATGATCACGGACACGACGAGGAGTCTCGAAATGGTCGAGACGTAAAGATCGATATATTGGACGACTTTGTTCGGACACCGGAAGTGTTTCGGGAGGTTTCAGACATGTACCGGAGTACCTGGGGGTTACCGAAACCCCCCAGGGAATGTATTGGGCCTAATGGGCCTTAGTGGGCGAAGAGGAGGGGCGACCAGGCCAGCCGCACGCCCCTCCCCCTCTAGTCCGATTTGGACAAGGGGGGCGGCGTGATACGTCTCCAACGTATCTATAATTTTTGATTGCTCCATGCTATATTATCTACTGTTTTGGACTATATTGGGCTTTATTTTCCACTTTTATATTATTTTTGGGACTAACCTATTAACCGGAGGCCCAGCCCAGAATTGCTGTTTTTTTTGCCTATTTCAGTGTTTCGGAGAAACAGAATATCAAACGGAGTCCAAACGGAATAAAATCTTTGTGAACGTGATTTTCTCACCGAACGTGATCCAGGAGACTTGGACCCTACTCCAGGGAGTCAAAGAGGAGGTCACGAGGGTGGGGGGCGCCCCCCCTAGGGTGCGCCCCCTGCCTCGTGGGCCCCTCGGTGCTCCACCGACGTACTCCTTCCTCCTATATATACCTACGTACCCCCAAACGATTAGAACAGGAGCCAAAAACCTAATTCCACCGCCGCAACTTTCTGTATACATGAGATCCCATCTTGGGGCCTGTTCCGGAGCTCCGCCGGAAGAGCGCCGTCATCACGGAGGGCTTCACATCATCATAGCCTCTCCGATGAAGTGTGAATAGTTTACCTCAGACCTTCGGGTCCATAGTAGCTAGATGGCTTCTTCTCTCTTTTTGAATCTCAATACAAAGTTCTCCCCCTCTCTTGTGGAGATCTATTCAATGTAATCTTCTTTTTGCGGTGTGTTTGTTGAGACCGATGAATTGTGGGTTTATGATCAAGTCTATCTATGAATAATATTTGAATATTCTCTGAATTCTTTTATGTATGATTGGTTATCTTTGCAAGTCTCTTTGAATTATCCGTTTGGTTTGGCCAACTAGATTGGTAGTTCTTGCCATGGGAGAAGTGCTTAGCTTTGGGTTCGATCTTGCGGTGTCCTTTCCCAGTGACAGAAGGGGCAGCAAGGCACGTATTGCATCGTTGCCGTCAAGGATAACAAGATGGCGTTTATTTCATATTGCATGAATTTATCTCTCTACATCATGTCATCTTGCTTAAGGCGTTACTCTGTTTTTAACTTAATACTCTAGATGCATGCTGGATAGCGGTCAACGAGTGGAGTAATAGTAGTAGATGCAGAATCGTTTCGATCTACTTGTCACGGACGTGATGCCTATATACATGATCATGCCTAGATATTCTCATAATTATGCTCAATTCTGTCAATTGCTCAACAGTAATTTGTTCACCCACCGTAGAATACTTATGCTCTTGAGAGAAGCCACTAGTGAAACCTATGGACCCTGTGTCTATTCTCATCATATCAATCTCCATCACTTTAATCTTGCTTTGCTTTTTTACTTTGCTTTTACTTTTTACTTCGCATCTTTATACCAAAAATACCAAAAATATTATATCTATCAGATCTCACTCTCGTAAGTGATCGTGAAGGGATTGACAACCCCTAATCGTGTTGGTTGCGAGTAGCTATCGCTTTGTGCAGGTACGAGGGACTTGAGCGTGGCCTCCTACTGGATTGATACCTTGGTTCTCAAAAACTAAGGGAAATACTTACGCTACTCTGCTGCATCATCCCTTCCTCTTCGGGGAAAACCAACGCAAGCTCAAGACGTAGCAAGAAGGATTTCTGGCGCCGTTGCCGGGGAGTCTACGCAAAAAGTCAACATACCAAGTACCCATCACAATCCCTATCTCTCGCATTACATTATTTGCCATTTGCCTCTCGTTTTCCTCTCCCCCACTTCACCCTTGCCGTTTTATTCGCCCTCTCTCTCTATCCTCCCTCTCTATTTGCCTCTTTTTGCCCGCTTGCCTTTTTGTTTGCTCGTGTGTTAGATTGCTTGTTTGTCGCGATGGCTCAAGATAATACTAAATTGTGTGACTTCACCAATACAAATAATAATGATTTCCTTAGCACTCCGATTGCTCCTCTTACCGATGCTGAATCTTGTGAAATTAATACTGCTTTGTTGAATCTTGTTATGAAAGATCAATTCGCCGGCCTTCCTAGTGAAGATGCCGCTACTCATCTGAATAGCTTCGTTGATTTATGTGATATGCAAAAGAAAACAGATGTCAATAATGATGTCGTTAAATTGAAGCTATTTCCTTTTTCGCTTAGAGATCGTGCTAAAGCTTGGTTTTCGTCTTTGCCTAAAAATAGTATTGAGTCATGGAACAAGTGCAAAGATGCTTTTATCTCTAAGTATTTTCCTCCCGCTAAGATCATCTCTCTTAGAAATGATATTATGAACTTTAAACAACTTGATCATGAACATGTTGCACAAGCTTGGGAGAGAATGAAATTAATGATACGTAATTGCCCTACTCATGGTTTGAATTTGTGGATGATCATACAAAAAATTTATGTCGGATTGAATTTTCCTTCTAGAAATCTTTTAGATTCGGCCGTGGGAGGCACTTTTATGGAAATCACTTTAGGAGATGCTACTAAACTCCTAGATAATATTATGGTTAATTATTCTCAATGGCATACTGAAAGATCTTCTAATAAAAAGGTGCATGCGATAGAAGAAATTAATGTGTTGAGTGCAAAGATGGATGAACTTATGAAATTATTTGCTACTAAGAGTGTTTCTTCTGATCCTAATGATAGGCCTTTGTCTACTTTGATCGAGAATAACAATGAATCTATGGATGTGAATTTTGTTGGTAGGAATAATTTTGGTAACAACGCTTATAGAGGGAATTTTAATCCCAGGCCATATCCTAGTAATCCTTCTAATAATTATGGGAATTCCTACAACAACTCTTATGGAAATTATAATAAGATGCCCTCTGAATTTGAGAATAGTGTTAAAGAGTTTATGAATTCACAAAAGAATTTTAATGCTTTGCTTGAAGAGAAATTGCTTAAAGTTGATGATTTGGCTAGGAACGTTGATAGAATTTCTCTTGAGATTGATTCTTTAAAGCTTAGATCTATTCCTCCTAAGCATGATATCAATGAGTCTCTCAAAGCCATGAGAATTTCCATTGATGAGTGCAAGGAAAGAACCGCTAGGATGCGTGCTTCCAAAGATGCCTTTATTAAAGCGTGTTCCTCCAATTCCTATGAAAATCAAGATGAAGATCTAAAAGTTATTAATGTGTCCCCTATTAAATCTTTGTTTTGCAATATAAATCTTGATGAAACTAAATATGATCTTCCTTTACCTAGAAGGCGTTCTAAAAATTCGGAGTATTTAGATCTTAATGATGAAATTGATGAAAGTAGGATTGAAAGAAATAAAAATATAGATGTTGCTAAACCCACTATATTGGATTTCAAGGAATTTAATTATGAAAGTTGCTCTTTAATTGATTGTATTTCCTTGTTGCAATCCGTGCTAAATTCTCCACATGCTTATAGTCAAAATAAATCCTTCACCGAACATATTGTTGATGCCTTGATGCAATCTTATGAAGAAAAACCTTGATTTGAAAGTTTCTATCCCTAGAAAACTCTATGACGAGTGGGAACCAACTATTAAAATTAAAATTAAAGATCATGAGTTTTATGCTTTGTGTGATTTGGGTGCTAGTGTCTCTACTATTCCCAAGACTTTGTGTGATTTACTAGATTTCCGCAAT
This sequence comes from Triticum urartu, assembly GCF_003073215.2. Lineage (NCBI taxonomy): Eukaryota > Viridiplantae > Streptophyta > Magnoliopsida > Poales > Poaceae > Triticum > Triticum urartu. Next base: position 350,386,192 of record NC_053022.1, read on the forward strand.
TTTGATGATTGCTCTCTAAACTTGCATCTTGCAGATTCCACTATTAAGAAACCTATGGGTAGGATTAATGATGTTCTTATCGTTGAAAATAGGAATTATGTGCCCGTAGATTTCATTGTTCTTGATATAGATTGCAATCCTTCTTGCCCTATTATTCTTGGTAGACCTTTCCTTAGAACGGTTGGTGCGATTATTGATATGAAGGAAGGGAATATTAGATTTCAATTTCCATTAAAAAAGGGCATGGAACACTTTCCAAGAAATAAAATAAAGTTGCCATATGAAACTATCATGAGAGCCACTTATGGATTGCCTACCAAAGATGGCAATACCTAGATCTATCCTCGCTTTTATGCCTAGCTAGGGGCGTTAAACGATAGCGCTTGTTGGGAGGCAACCCAATTTTATTTTTATTCCTTGATTTTTGCTCATGTTTAGTAATAAATAAATTATCTAGCCTCTGTTTTGGTTGTATTTTTTGTGTTTAATTAGTGTTCGTGCCAAGTAGAACCGTTGGGAAGACTTGGGGAAAGTCTTGTTGAACTTGCTGTAAAAAAACAGAAACTTTAGCGCTAATGAGAACTGCTGTCATTTTTATTTGAAGAGTGATATTTAGTTAATTATTTTTTCATATGATTAATAGATAAATTCCTCACGTACAGAAATTTATTTTAGAATTTTTGGGGTTCCAGATCTTGCGCTAGGTACAGATTACTACAGACTGTTCTGTTTTTGACAGATTCTGTTTTTCGTGTGTTGTTTGCTTATTTTGATGAATCTATGGTTAGTAAAATAGTTTATAATCCATAGAGAAGTTGGAATACAGTAGGTTTAACACCAATATAAATAAAGAATGAGTTCATTATAGTACCTTGAAGTGGTCTTTTGTTTTCTTTCGCTAACGGAGCTCACGAGTTTTCTATTTTGAGTTTTGTGTTGTGAAGTTTTCATGTTTTGGGTGAATTCTTTTGATGGATCATGGAACAAGGAGTGGCAAGAGCCTAAGCTTGGGGATGCCCATGGCACCCCCAAGATAATCCAAGGACACCAAAAAGTCAAAGCTTGGGGATGCCCCAGAAGGCATCCCCTCTTTCGTCCACTTCCATCGGTAATTTACTTGGAGCTATATTTTTATTCACCAACATGATATGTGTTTTGCTTGGAGCGTCTTGTATTATTTGTGTCTTTGTGTCTTAGTATGCCACAATCATCCTTGCTGTACACACCTTTTGATAGAGCCATACATGAATTAAAATTTGATAGAATACTCTATGTGCTTCACTTATATCTCTTGAGCTAAGTAGTTTTGCTCTATGTGCTTCACTTGTATCTTTCGAGCTAAGTAGTTTTGCTCTATGTGCTTCACTTATATCTCTTAAGCTAAGTAGTTTTGCTCTATGTGCTTCACTTATATCTTTTGAGCGTTATAATTTTGCTCTATGTGCTTCACTTATATCTTTTGAGCATTATAATTTTGCTCTATGTGCTTCACTTAGATCTTTTGAGCATTATGGTGGATTTGTTTTAAAGAAACTATTGATCTCTCATGCTTCACTTAAATTATTTTGAGAGTCTTAATAGCATGGTAATTTGCTTAATAATAATATGCTTGTGTCGGTGTACTAGAATAGGGGTACCCTAGTATCCCGAACTTGTGCACGGGCAGTCGCAGCATCCCGCGGCAAGGCTTGCCGGGTGACCGCCAAGGCCCTCCGTGGTTCCTTTGGAGCCATTCAAGAACAAAGTATCCAAGCCAAGGAGACAAGACCCCGGCAAGAGGAGCTTGCCGGGAAGGCCAAACAAGCCATCTCAAGGAACTTGCCACGACACGCCATGCGTCCCGGCAAGGCCCGGTGAGCGACAAGCTCCTGGACGTGACAAGGCAACGACCACGGCAAGCCACCACTCCTTGCCCGCGCTCCAGCACTTCCACCAACGCGTCGTCCTGGGACCCTTCCAGGCGTACGTGGCGGGGGGCTGTGCAGCCAGCGGCGCGCGGTGGCAAGCGGCGCTGACAAGATTGCCATCGTGGCGAGCGGTGGCGTCCCTGACGGTCCCTTTTACACTATTCAGGCGACGCAGACGGGCATTAAATGCCCTTGTCCCCTGCCGTCAGGGTTAGGTATGATACACTGTAGCAGGTAGCTGTACCAACCACAGCACCTTTCCATTTTTACCCTTGTCTACGTTGCCACCTGTCGGTGACCCCTTGAGCATATAAAAGGAGGCCCATGCGCAACGTAGAGGGGGTTCCGAAAGGGAGAGAACATTCAGGCTCGGCCTTGTTACCTGCTAGGGTGTACTGTAGCACTCCGCGCTCCCGAGCAAGAACTCAATACAAACCACAAGGCAGGAGTAGGGTTTTACGCATCCGTGCGGCCCGAACCTGGGTAAACCTCTCGTGTGCTTCGCCTCGATCCGCTCTTCGTGCTACCTCCGCCCCCGCCGAACCGAAAGGGACTCGGTCCGCCGGTCCCATAGGTGCTCGTGGATTAGACCCCCGGCATCTTTGGCGCGCCAGGTAGGGGCGTCGAGGTTGTGTGAACCAGATCCGACGTTCACACGAGCTAGATCTTCATTATCTTCATCGACATGCCGCCGAAGAAGAAGGCTTCGGAGGCGGCTGCTCCGTCCGCGCCGGACCCACCACCGCCGGAGCAAACGGCTGGTGGGGCAGACGCCGGCGGAAGAACGGGCGTCGACGAGGGAGCTCACGGTGCTGCCAGGTCCAAGGAGAAGGCTGCGCTGCCCATCGGCGGCGTAGCCGGCTCCCACAATGACCTGGCGCACTCCAAGGCCTCGGCGTCCGTACATGCACCGCGCCCATCACAGGAGGCGCGGGACCGGCAGCGTCATGGTACTCACAGTACCATGCGTTTGCTGGACCAAGATCGAGCTGGTGGATCTCGGAGTGCTCAAGACCAGCATGCACGCCAACATGCTGGCACGAGCGAGGCACGGCCGCCTGGACGGGATACTGCGCCTTCTAACATAGTTAGAAGTCCGAGCATATCTCGCTCCTCGCACCGTTCGCCACCACCACCCGCCACTCCAGCAGAAGCTTTGGCGTGAGCTCAACTGCTCCTGGACTACCCTCCAACGGCATACAAGATCGACGACTGGAGGGCCACCATTCAGAATCTCATCGGCTTCGCCAACGGCGACACTCAACGGCAGCCGAGCACGTCGCAGCTGCGGCAAGTCAGCCAGGCACGAGCCGGTGGCGACAAGACCGGTGGGGGTGCAACCACTGTGCACTCTCCGCCCCGAAGGCCAAGATCGCCGACTTGCCGGATCCACCTCGACAGCGACTCCACCGCATCATCAGATCCACGAGCCCGTCGCGATCAGCGCCAAGTTCTCCATGAACGACAGCAAGAAGACGCTCGTACTCGCATCGAGCGCCGAAGAGAAGCGCGACGTCAATCGGACCAGCGCGCTGGGCCCTCTGTCGACATGCATGCGCCAGGGGAACCAGGCGACTTGCTGTATGCGGTAGGTTGCCCTGCGTTTACCCGTGAGCTGCGGCAAGTCCAGTGGCCCAGCACGAAGAATTTCAAGCCAGACATACCAGAGAAGTACGACGGCAAGTCGCATCCGTCGGAGTTCCTCAACATCTACACCATCGCGATGCAGGCTGCCGGGGGGCGGGACGACAAGATCCTTGCCAACTACTTCCCGCTGGTGCTCAAGCCCAACGTCAGGTCCTGGCTCATGCACTTGCCGGACAACTCCATATCCTCCTGGGCAGACCTATGCCATCAGTTTGTCGGCGCCTTTACAGGCGGCCACAAACCCCATGGCCAAGAGAGTGACCTTGATCTGCTCGACCAGAAGGAAGGAGAGCCCCTGCGCAAGTACATTCAGAGATTCAGCCGTGTACAGCACAATATCCCAGATGTCCACCCTGCCGCGGTCATCAGCGCGTTCCATCAGAACGTGCGTAACCGCAGGATGCGGGAGGAGATGGCGATGTGCAGGATCAGAGACGTCAGTGAGCTGTATGCCTTGGCCGACAAGTGTGCACGTGCTGAGGAAGGGAGGAAACTCCCCGGAGAGAATACAGGAGCAGGAGGATCTAACAGCCAGGATGCTGCCCCAGCAAAGAGAAACCGGCGGCAGAACAACAGGAAGAAGAAAGGCAAAGATGTGCTAGTCGTTGAGCAGTCCGGCAACGAAGGTGGCGCCAAGAAAGCAAAAGCTGGTAGCTCCGGCAAGGAGATTTCCGCATGCACCAACTGCCAGGCTGTGGCAGTCACCGACAAGCAGGACGGCACCGACAAGCAGTACTGCAAGATCCACCGCACCAAGGGCCATGACCTCCAGAGCTGCAAGAAGGTCGAGTAGCTTGTCCAACAGCAAAAAGCTGAATATGAGCGATGCGACAAGGAGAGGGCCCAAGGAGGCGCTGGAGAATCCGGCAAGAAGCGCGCCGGCCGGGGAGGACGCCGCGGCAAGGCCAAGCAGCGGCAAGGAGACAGACCTCCCCGCGGCCGCGACAAGGATGAAGATGACGACGACGACAAAGACATGGATGATGTCGAGACCAGTGAGCAGGAGTTCCAGAAAGCCACAGAGGTCTTGTGCGTTGACGGTGGTGCTTCTCTACATACTTCGCACCGCCAACTCAAGCAGTGGGTGCGGGAAGTCAATGCGGCGGAACCACCTGTCGAGTCACGCAAACTTCTGAAATGGTCCAGCACGCCTATCATCTTTGATATTGAGGACCACCCTAATCACACAGCTGCGGTCGGGTGCTTGCCGATGTTGGTTTCACCAACTATCCGCAATGTCAAGGTCACTAAGATGTTAGTTGACGGCGGGGCCGGCTTGAACCTGATCTCCTCCGCTGTACTCCAGAAACTCCAGATCCCTGACAGCGAGCTTGAAGAGACAGGCACATTCCAAGGAATCAACCCGGGAAGGAGCAAGCCGAAGGGGAAGGTCACGTTGCCAGTAACATTTGGCAGCGAGGTGAACTTCAGGACTGAGAGGGTCACTTTTGACGTTGCCGATTTTCCATTGCCTTACAATGGGATACTCGGCCGTCCAGCACTCGCCAAGTTCATGGCAGCCTCTCACTACGCATACAACATGCTAAAGATGCCAGGCCCGATAAGCGTCATCTCTGTCCCTGGCGACAAGAAGGATGCTCTTATCTGCGCCGACAAGATCTACCGGGAAGCGGCAGCCGCAACAGATCACAAATCACCTGCCGTTGAAGCTCCCGGGGGGAAGGAGAAGACCAAGTCCGGCAAGAGTTCTGATGCCCACTCCGGCAAGCGCACCTCTTTGGAGTGCTGCGCTGCCGTCGAGGACGCACCATCGAGCTCCACCGGCAAGTGTAAGAAGACAATGGCAGCTCCGCCAGAGACCAAGAAGGTGTCCGCCAAGGAGGACGGCACTGGTGGTACCTTCACCATCAGTGCCACTCTCGACCCTAAATAGGAAAGCGCGCTCATTGCTTTCCTGCGGGCGAATGTCGACGTGTTTGCGTGGCAACCGTCTGACATCCCCGGTGTTCCCAGGAAAGTAATTGAGCACCATCTTGCCGTTTGTCCTCATGCGCGGCCCGTCAAGCAGAAGGTCAGGAAGCAAGCAGTGGAGCGCCAAGAATTCATCGCAGAAGAGATCAAGAAGTTGGAAGCAGCAGGCCTTGTTAGAGGAGTGCTCCATCCCACGTGGTTAGCCAATCCTGTAGTCGTGCGCAAGGCGAACGGGAAATGGAGACTTTGTATCGACTTTACCGATGTTAACAAAGCTTGTCCCAAAGACCCATTTCCTTTGCCGCGCATTGACCAGATTGTTGACTCCACGGCCGGATGTGACTTTCTTTCATTTCTTGACGCATACTCAGGATACCATCAGATCTTCGTGGCAGAAGAGGATGAGGAGAAGACCGCATTCATCACTCCATGTGGCATGTACTGCTTCATACGGATGCCTTTCGGTTTAAAAACTGTTGGTTCAACATTTGCAAGGGTAGTCCATGTCGCTCTTGAGCCATAAATACACAGAAATGTGGAAGCCTACATGGATGACATAATGGTCAAGAGCAAGGACAAGGCAACTCTGATTCAAGATTTAGACGAGACCTTTGCAAATCTGCGCAAGATCAGCCTCAAGCTCAACCCCGAGAAGTGTGTGTTTGGAGTCCCCTCCGGCAAACTTCTCGGGTTCTTCGTGTCTCAGCGGGGAATCGAAGCCAATCCCGAGAAGATCAAGGCCATTGAGCAGATTGAAGCACCAAAGCGTGTCAAGGATGTACAAAGACTTGCCGGTTGCGTGGCTGCTCTCAGCAGGTTTATCTCTAGGTCTGCTGAGCGTGCGCTGCCGTTTTTCAAATTATTGAAAAAGGCAGGTCCAATGAAATGGACTCCAGAAGCGGAGGCTGCGCTGCAAGACTTGAAGAGATACCTGTCCTCCGCTCCAACACTTGTCGCACCTAAGCCACAAGAGAAGTTGCTGCTGTATATAGCAGCAACCAATCAAGTGGTTAGTGCTGCGTTAGTGGCAGAGAGGGAGGCAGATGATGAGCCAGCAACCACGGCAGGCGCATCCAGCGACAAGCAGGGGGCTTCCCCGACAAGCTCTGGTCCCGACAAGGGTGGATCTGCGCAGACGCGCGAGGAGATACAGAAGAGGATGGTACAGCGCCCTGTTTACTTTGTCAGTTCCCTTCTGCAGGGGGCTAGGTCAAGGTACTCTGGCGTGCAGAAATTGCTTTTCGGCCTTCTCATGGCCTCGAGAAAGCTGCGCCATTACTTCCAAGCACATGAGATCACAGTTGTCACTCGCTTTCCGCTGAAGAGGATACTACAGAATCCAGAAGCGACAGGCAGGATTGTTGAGTGGGCACTGGAACTGTCAAGCTTTGGCCTCAAGTTTGAGAGTACTTCAACTATCCAAAGCAGAGCATTGGCAGAATTCATAGCATAATGGACGCCAACACCAGATGAAGAAATTCCTGAAACAAGCATCCCCGTCAAAGAAGCAAGCAAAGAGTGGCTGATGTACTTTGATGGTGCCTTTTTGCTGCAAGGCGCCGGCGCTGGCGTGCTGCTTGTCGCACCCACCGGAGAGCACCTCAAGTACGTAGTCCAGATGCACTTTCCCAAGGAGCAAGCAACAAACAATACTGTAGAGTATGAAGGCTTACTTGCCGGTCTCAGGATCGCGGCAGACCTTGGGATCAAGAAGCTCATTGTCAGGGGAGACTCGTAGCTTGTCGTCTGCCAAGTAAACAAGAGCTATCAGAGTCCATTGATGGAAGCCTACGTCGACGAAGTGAGAAAGCTAGAAGAGCACTTTGATGGCCTACAGATGGAGCATGTTCCAAGAACTCAGAATGCCATTGCCGATGGCCTATCAAAGTGCGCCGCACTTAAGTTACCTGTGGAACCAGGGATCTTTGTGCTCAAGCTGACTCAACCGTCTGTAACGCCATCAACTGGACAGAGCAAGAAGAGGAAGTTGATTTCTGGTGACTATTTGCCGGCAGAGCTTCCCGAAGCCGCCGCCAAGAAGGTCCCCAAGATCAATGCCAAGAGCGCTGAGGAGCAGTCTGCTCCGGCAAGCCCTAGGGTTTGTTCCGTTGAAGCAGAAGCTCCCGACAAGTTTTGCTCCGGCAAGCTTGCCGGGGAACGTCAAGCTCCGGCAGAGCCGCAGGTTCTCGCTGTAGAAGCGGATGTTCCCGCAGCAGCAGATTTGCCTTTAGTCCTTGTTGTCGAGCCATAAGCTCCAGCATGGGCACAGCGGATTGTTCGTTTCCTTCAGACAGGAGAACTTCCCGAAGAGCAAGAAGAAGCGGAAAGAGTAGCCCGGCAGTCAAGTATATACCAGTTTGTCGACAAGACACTGTACAGAAGAAGACTCAACGGTGTGAAATTGAAGTGTATTCACCGGGAAGACGGACAAAAGCTGTTGGCAGAGATACATGGAGGCATATGTGGACACCACATTGGCGCAAGAGCACTTCCGGCAAAGCATTTCGGCAAGGTTTCTTTTGGCCGACAGCCCTCCAGGATGCAACTGCACAAGTAACCAAGTGTGAAGCGTGCCAGTTCCATTCCAAGCAGATACACCAACCAGCTCAAGCTCTCCAGACGATCCCTTTATCCTGGCCATTTTCGGTCTGGGGGCTCGACATCCTCGGCCCCTTTCCCCGAGCAGTCGGGGGCTTTGAGTACTTTTACATTGCAATCGACAAGTTCACAAAGTGGCCGGAAGTGGAACCAGTGAGGAAGGTGACAGCACAGTCAGCAGTCAAGTTCTTTAGGTCGATTGTTTGCCGCTTCGAGATCCCTAACAGGATAATCACCGACAATGGTACGCAATTCACGAGCCGCACCTTCATGCAGTACGTCCTAGATCTTGGCGCCAAGGTCTGCTTCACTTCTGTTGCTCACCCGAGAAGCAACGGTCAAGCGGAGAGGGCAAATGCTGAAGTGCTGCGTGGGCTCAAGACGAGGACTTTCGACAGGCTGCACAAGTGCGGAAGAAACTGGATCGAGGAGCTGCCGGTGGTTCTTTGGTCGATCAGGACGACGCCAAATCGAGCCACTGGCCAGACACCTTTCGCTCTAGTCTATGGAGCAGAGGCAGTTCTCCCCACGGAACTCGTATACGGGTCACCTCGAGTGCTCGCTTATGATGAGCTTGAGCAAGAGCAGCTGCGACAAGATGACGCGCTGCTCCTTGAGGAAGACCGTCTTCAGGCTGCTGTACGAGCTGCTCGCTACCAGCAAGCTTTGCACCGCTACCATAGCCGCAAAGTTAATGCCAGAAGTCTCGAGGAAGGCGACCTTGTTCTTCGGCGTGTTCAGTCCGCCAAGAATTCCAACAAGTTGACGCCGAAGTGGGAAGGCCCTTACCGGGTGAAACGAGTCACTAGGCCTGGCGCTGTCCGCCTTGAGACCGAAGACAGCATTCCGGTGAGCAACTCCTGGAACATTGAGCATCTTCGTAAGTTTTACCCGTAAGGCGCGGTTGCCGGAACCTATTCCGGCAACCACCTTTTGTACAAGTCATGCCGCCGTTGCATGTAATCCTTTGTACAAAGCCGGGCGCAGACCCCGTGCATAAGTAAAGCTCATGTGCTCCGCACATCTTGTCAATTTCATGCTTTCTATTTTTTGCATATGTGATCTGACACTTTGTGCAGCACCTACTCCCCGGTAAGCAATAACGAGCCGTAAGGCTCCATATCTTTATTTTCTCTTCTTTCTTTTTTCTCAAGGAAAGGAAGGTTCCCTCGCCCACAAGTTTGCCGGGGGGAAAGGAGAAGATAATGGTATGGACCAGGCGTCGTTCAAGAAAGTTTCGCCTTACCGGGAAGCAAACAACAGAAAAGCTAAGTTGCCAAAGTTTGAGCAATCAGGTTTTTTAAAATTTTAAGTTATCTCCCTTGAACGACCGCACTTTGTATGGAAAACCTGTGCGCGGAGGAACCAACTCGTAGCTAGTTGCGCCCTTACTTTGTTTCGAGTCCGCTCAACAACTTAAGTGAGCTGCGACTAGTTGCGACAAGGTTTCTTGTCGGTAACGGCACCGCCAGCAGGCTGCTGACGTTCCGCACTCAGCGCTCGCGGCTAAGGTGCCTGCACCGGCAAGTTCCCTAAAAGCGTAGGGCAAAAACATACAAAGGGAGGAATCAAGTAAAGGGAATAACATTGCAATCATTACCCAGAATAGAGTTATATTACAAGATAGCTTGTCGCGGCTCTAACAGATTGTTTTCATAACATGGCCAGCAGCGACAAGAAAAGAATAAAACGGGCGGCCTAGTCTACGCGATCACCCTCAATCCTCTTGATCCCGCTCACCTTGTCCACAATGGGTGCGACAAGGGTCTTGAGCGCCTCCAGATCAGCATCCGGCGGCAGGGTCTTGAGGACGTTGGTGAGGTTGAGGCCCAGGTTGCGGAAGGCCACCTTCACCAACACCTTTTGAAGAGCTCCCGCATAGATCTTGCGCGACTCGTCAGCCAGCTGCTTTGGGATCCTCTCCCGGAGTCGCTGGAGGGCCGTCGCCACGCCTTTGAAGAACAAGATGAGCTTGGCGCTGGGTTGGAGGTTCTCGTCGGAGGGATACCCGAGATCCTCCATCCCCAGCTGCGCCAGCTCCCTGTCAATGTCTGCGGCAACATTCACAAGACCCTCCATCCAGTGCTCCACATTTTCCCTAAAAGCATTCTGGGCGGCGGCAGCACTCTCCAGCAGCGCCTTGTCGGCCTTGATCTCCTCCTTCAAGGCCACCTCCTGCTCCTTGGCGCCGTCCAGCGTCTTGGTCAAAGTGGTCAGCTTCAACTCAAGATCTGCGTTGGAGTCCTTGGCAGCGCTAAGCTCTTCGCCACTCGCCTTGAGATCGGCCTCCAACTGTGCCACCTTGGTCTCCAGCTCCTTCTTGGCGGCCTCGGTGGCTGCGGCAGCATCCTCTGCTTGCTTAAGGGCTCCGCCAAAGTTCTGCTCACGCGAGGCAAGCTCCTCCTCGTGGCTGTCGAGGTTAACTTTCCGCTGCGCCAGCTCGCCCTCCTGCGCAGACAGCTTCTCAGCGGCAAGCCGCTGTTGCTCTTCAACATCGGCCTTCTCGAGGAAGAAGGCCTTCTGCTCTTCGGCGAGTTGCTCCCGCTCATCTGCCAGGGACCGGAGAGCTTAGTGGTGGAGACCCCGAAGCTCCTCCGCGCGCTTCTCGATGTCCGCTCCCGCCTTCGCGACAAGCGCCTCGTGGGATTCCAGCTTGGCTTGCCGCGCGCGGTAGAGCGACAACAGCTTCCACAGCAACCGCTCCTCCTCAGGATCGCCGCTGCTGCTGCTCGGCGCATCAACCAGCGTCAGCCCAGCGGAGGCGAGCACCTCTCCGTCGAAGCTCTCTCCCTCGACCGGCGCCCTGGAGCTTGACGCCCAGGAGGTTGATGAAGACGCCATTGCCGGCCTTCAAGTAGACGCCTGGCTGGGGCTCTTCGGAGCCTGGCGCTGCGGCAGCGGCGGACGGGTCGGCGGTCGACGTAGCGCCTGGCGCTCCTGCGGCCTCAGGGCCGTCAGTGCGATCGCCAGACCCCCCGCCTGCTTCTGCGGCGGCAGCTTTGGCGGCCTCTGCGCCAGCGGGATCGTCAGCAGCAGATAGGTCTGACGGCCGGAAAAGGGAGAAGAGTCAAGCGAATATCCAAAAAAGAAGATCAAAAGAAGAAGAACCCAAGGGAAGTTTTGAAGCGAGAGGATTACCTGTACCGGGTTCTGCAGTCGTGGTTCCCGCCGCCGGAGGGCCGCTGGTGCTGTCCCTTGCCGGAGAGCTCTCCCTTGCCGGAGACTTCTCCCTTGCCGGAGAACTCTCCCTTGCCGGAGGACTCTTCCTTGGCATTTCGGGGGTGGCCTCCGGGCACTCCTGGTGGGGCTGCTCTGCTCCTACACAAACCAACAGTCAGATATCAGCAAATACAGAGTATCCATGCGCGCCTCACAGCGGAAAGCGAACCATATACTTACGCTGGGGGCTGCTCTGGAGAAAAGTTGCCGGGTCTGGCAAGGTTGTCTCGGACGCACCCCCTGCTGTCGCAGTGGGTTCGTCCTCGATGATAATCACCGGGACCTTGGCTCTCTTCGCTGCTCTCTGGGCCAGAGTCCTAAAAAGGAACAAGTTCAGGGTAAAGCAAATGAGATGCAAGACAAAACAGCAAGAATTGAGGAACTACAAGTACAACAAGAAAATCTTACTCTTCTTCTTCCTCGTCGGAGCTGAACGCGGAGAAGTCGAAGTCCGGCTCACGCCCGGCGCGAGGAGGCGGAGGAGTAGTTTCCCTTGGCCGCTTGGCGGAAACAGTGGCGGTGGTCTGAGACGATCCCGCTCCGGCTGCCGCCGCGGCGTGAGAAGCAGCAGGAGCAGAAGCGGCGGTCCGGCTGGACCCCGCTCCAGTTGCCGCAGCAGCGTGAGACGCTCCCGCAGCAACAGTGCTTGCCGCGGTGGAGCGTGTCGCGCGGCGCGGCGGCTGTTCACTTGCCCGCTGCCCCGCTACGTCCCCGGCCTTGCGGAGACGCCTTCTTGGTGGGGATGGAGGCTCTGCTTGCGGCGAACTGCCTGAAGATGAGGAGGAAGAGGAGTTGATCTCCAGCGAGCCGCTCGTATCCTTGGCGGGCTCGCTCGACTCGACGTTTTTCCCGGCAAGCTCTTTCTCGCCGACGCGCTCCTCTCGCTCGGCACGGCTTGCCGCCTCTGCTGCATCTGCCTCCTCCATGGTGAATCCAAATTCGCTCGTGGCTGCGGCTGCCGCCGCCTCTTCCAGCCTAGTGGCGATGCGTGTCATCTCCGCATCGGTGGTGTCGCGGGTAAGGCTATCCTTTTCGTCGGCACGGACCGGCACTTCTACCAAGCCGTCAAAGAACTCCTGCACGACATCGTCTGCAGGCTCTTGCCAGGTTGGGACAATTCCATGCGAATCGCACAGCGGCATCATTGCACGGATGCGGTCGAGCGAGGAGTTGTTGCACAGCGGAACGACGCCCCCCGGCAACCTGAACACTTTGGGATGTTGAGGGTCGTACTTGAACAGCTCCTGGAGCATCGCGTTAAGCTCCAGAACAGTGAAGTTGAAGTTGAGGCCTGGGCGCAGCCTCATGATATCCGCCGCATTCTTGAATTCCCAGGCGGGTCTCCCCCGTTCCTGCAGGGGGGCGATGCGGCGAAGAAGAAAATCTGCGCCAACAGCGCCTACAGTGAGCCCGGCAAGCCTGAGGCGTAGGATCCGGGTGACGGCAATCTTCATCCTATCATCTTCCGGGGCCACGTCACTCCAATCACTGCCACATGCTACAGGGGCTTGGCGCCGGGCGGTAAACGGCTGCGGGTTCTCCTCGACAATCCAGCACCAGTCTGCTCTCCATTCCTCCCACTTGCCGCGGAACTCTCCCTCCAGATAAGTGTCCTTCTTGCCGGCCCTCGAGACCCAGGCGATTCCGCCGGATAAAGGCTCTCCTCTCTCTACTCGGGGCATAAAGAAGTGGCGAAAAAGGGCTACATTGGGATGGACTCCGACAAAGTTTTCGCAGAGATGTGCGAAAACTGCCATGGTCACAACGGCATTGGGGGTGAAGTCAAGGAGGTGCAACCCGTAGGTGTTCATAATATCGCAGAAGAACTCAGAGAAAGGCGGGCAGAGCCCGCAGTAGAAGAACAAGGTGAAGAAAGGATATCCGTTTGGAGCCATTTTCCAAGCGGCGGCTGGGAGTACCTTCGTGCGCGGATGCGCTCGCGTCTCCGTCGACCGGAAGAGGTAGTAGTTCTCCCTCAGCTCCCTCGCGGTGAGCTTGGGGGGGGAAGATTGCCCTCTCCTTCCGCAGCGCCGCAAGCCGCTTCGCCTCGGTCGACTTCACAACCTTCCCCTTGTCGGCTTTCGGAGCCATGGCGGAAGTGGTGGAGGAGGTCGACGGCGTTGGTGGTGCTGGTGGCGATGAGGGGCGGGGCGCTGCTCTCTTTCAGCTTTGGAAGGATGAGGGAGCGGCAGAGATTTCTGAGATTGGAGTAGCAACCGGCGAATGGGCGAACTACCCCTGTTTCCCCTGCTTATAAAGAGGGAGGGGGCGGACGTTCCGCATTTCCGAATAAAGAAACCACCCACGATCTCCCCCACGACGCCGCATTCAACGCGTGCCATTCGGGGAGGGCGCGGTGGATACAGGGAGAGATACCGCGTAACCAAGGCCGTGCGTGCCCGTGCCCTGTTTTGGGCCTGGCCCAACAGCGCTCAGCACCGTGTATGGCCCAGGCCCGGGGGCTCCTGTCGGTGTACTAGAATAGGGGTACCCTAGTATCCCGAACTTGTGCACGGGCAGTCGCAGCATCCCGCGGCAAGGCTTGCCAGGTGACCGCCAAGGCCCTCCGTGGTTCCTTTGGAGCCATTCAAGAACAAAGTATCCAAGCCAAGGAGACAAGACCCCGGCAAGAGGAGCTTGCCGGGAAGGCCAAACAAGGCATCTCAAGGAACTTGCCACGACACGCCACACGTCCCGGCAAGGCCCGGTGAGCGACAAGCTCCCGGACGCGACAAGGCAACGACCGCGGCAAGGCGCTTGCCGTGGCAAGCCACCACTCCTTGCCCGCGCTCCAGCACTTCCACCAACGTGTCGTCCTGGGACCCTTCCAGGCGTACGTGGCGGGGGGCTATGCAGCCAGCGGCGCACGGTGGCAAGCGGCGCTGACAAGATTGCCATCGTGGCGAGCGGTGGCGTCCCTGACGGTCCCTTTTACACTATTCAGGCGACGCAGACGGGCATTAAATGCCCTTGTCCCCTGCCGTCAGGGTTAGGTATGATACACTGTAGCAGGTAGCTGTACCAACCGCAGCACCTTTCCATTTTTACCCTTGTCTACGTTGCCACCTGTCGGTGACCCCTTGAGCATATAAAAGGAGGCCCATGCGCAACGTAGAGGGGGTTCCGAAAGGGAGAGAACATTCAGGCTCGGTCTCGTTAGCTGCTGGGGTGTACTGTAGCACTCCGCGCTCCCGAGCAAGAACTCAATACAAACCACAAGGCAGGAGTAGGGTTTTACGCATCCGTGCGGCCCGAACCTGGGTAAACCTCTCGTGTGCTTCGCCTCGATCCACTCTTCGTGCTACCTCCGCCCCCGCCGAACCGAAAGGGACTCGGTCTGCCGGTCCCATAGGTGCTCGTGGATTAGACCCCCGGCAGCTTGGTATTTAAGATTTGTGAAACTTTCTTTTGAGTGTGTTGAATACTAAGAAAATATTGAAGCATGATAATTGTTTTGAGATATGGAGGTGATAATATTAAAGTCATGCTAGTTGAGTAGTTGTGAATTTAAAGAATACTTGTGTTAAAGTTTGTGATTCCCGTAGCATGCACGTATGGTGAACCGTTATGTGATGAAGTCGGAGCATGATTTATTTATTGATTGTCTTCCTTATGAGTGGCGGTCGGGGACGAGCGATGGTCTTTTCCTACCAATCTATCCCCCTAGGAGCATGCGCGTAATACTTTGCTTTGATAACTTCTAGATTTTTGCAATAAGTATATGAGTTCTTTATGACTAATGTTGAGTCCATGGATTATACGCACTCTCACCCTTCCACCTTTGCTAGCCTCTCTAATACCGCGCACCTTTCGCCCGTATCATACACCTACCATATACCTTCCTCAAAACAGCCACCATACCTACCTATTATGGCATTTCCATAGCCATTCCGAGATATATTGCCATGCAACTTTCCAAGATCTAGTTCATCATGACACATTCAGCATTGTCATATTGCTTAGCATGATCATGTAGTTGACATAGTATTTGTGGCAAAGTCATCGTTCATAATTTCTTCATACTTGTCACTCTTGATTCATTGCATATCCCGGTACACCCCCGGAGGCATCCATATAGAGTCATACTTTGTTTTAGAATCGAGTTGTAAATAAATAAAAGTGTGATGATCATCATTCAATAGAGCATTGTCCCAAAAAAAGAGAGAAAGGCCAAAGAAAAAAAGAAGGCCCAAAAAAAGGGGCAATACTACTATCTTTTTTTTCCACGCTTGTGCTTCAAAGTAGCACCATGATATAGCGAGTCTCATATATTATGTTTCAATGTAGCACTATGATCTTCATAGTAGAGAGTCTCTCATGTTATCACTTTCATATACTAGTGGGAATTTTACATTATAGAACTTGGCCTGTATATTCCAATGATGGGCTTCCTCAAAATTTCCCTAGGTCTTCATGAGCAAGCAAGTTGGATGCACACCCACTTAGTTTCATTTTGAGCTTTCATACATTTATAGCTCTAGTGCATCCGTTGCATGGCAATCCCTACTCACTCACATTGATATCTATTGATGGGCATCTCTATAGCCCGTTGATACGCCTAGTTGATGTGATACTATCTTCTCCTTTTTGTCTTCTCCACAACCACCATTCTATTCCACCTATAGTGCTATATCCATGGCTCACGCTCATGTATTGCGTGAAGATTGATTTTTTTTGAAAAATTTAGAGTATGAAACAATTTCTTGGCTTGTCATCAGGGTTGTGCATGATTTAAATACTTTGTGTGGTGAAGATGGAGCATAGCCAGACTATATGATTTTGTAGGGATAACTTTCTTTGGCCATGTTATTTTGAGAAGACATAATTGCTTTGTTAGTATGCTTGAAGTATTATTATTTTTATGTCAATATAAACTTTTGTCTTGAATCTTTCTAATCTGAATATTCATACCACAATTAAGAAGATTTGCATTGAAATTGTGCCAAGTAGCACTCCGCATCAAAAAATTCTCTTTTTATCATTTACCTACTCGAGGACGAGCAGGAATTAAGCTTGGGGATGCCTGATACGTCTCCAACGTATCTATAATTTTTTATTGCTCCATGCTATATTATCTACTGTTTTGGACTATATTGGGCTTTATTTTCCACTTTTATATTATTTTTGGGACTAACCTATTAACCGGAGGCCCAGCCCAGAATTGCTATTTTTTGCCTATTTCAGTGTTTCGGAGAAACAGAATATCAAACGGAGTCCAAACAGAATAAAATCTTCGGTAACATGATTTTCTCACCGAACATGATCTAGGAGACTTGGACCCTACTCCAGGGAGTCATAGAGGAGGTCACGAGGGTGGGGAGCGCCCCCCCTAGGGCGCGCCCCCTGCCTCATGGGCCCCTCAGTGCTCCACCGACATACTCCTTCCTCCTATATATACCTACGTACCCCCAAACGATCAGAACAAGAGCCAAAAACCTAATTCCACCGCCGAAACTTTCTGTATCCACGAGATCCCATCTTGGGGCCTGTTCCGGAGCTCCGCCAGAAGAGGACCGTCATCAAGGAGGGCTTCTACATCATCATAGCCTCTCTGATGAAGTGTGAGTAGTTTACCTCAGACCTTCGGGTCCATAGTTAGTAGCTAGATGGCTTCTTCTCTCTTTTTGAATCTCAATACAAAGTTCTCCCCCTCTCTTGTGGAGATCTATTCGATGTAATCTTCTTTTCGCGGTGTGTTTGTTGAGACCAATGAATTGTGGGTTTATGATCAAGTCTATCTATGAATGATATTTGAATCTTCTCTGAATTCTTTTATGTATGATTGGTTATCTTTGCAAGTCTCTTTGAATTATCCGTTTGGTTTGGCCAACTAGATTGGTAGTTCTTGCCATGGGAGAAGTGCTTAGCTTTGGGTTCGATCTTGCGGTGTCCTTTCCCAGTGACAGAAGGGGCAGCAAGGCACGTATTGCATCGTTGCCATCGAGGATAACAAGATGGGGTTTATTTCATATTGCATGAATTTATCTCTCTACATCATGTCATCTTGCTTAAGGCGTTACTCTGTTTTTAACTTAATACTCTAGATGCATGCTGGATAGTGGTCGATGAGTGGAGTAATAGTAGTAGATGCAGAATCATTTCGATCTACTTGTCCCGGTCATGATGCCTATAGACATGATCATGCCTAGATATTCTCATAATTATGCTCAATTCTGTCAATTGCTCAACAGTAATTTGTTCACCCACCGTAGAATACTTATGCTCTTGAGAGAAGCCACTAGTGAAACCTATGGCCCCCAGGTCTATTCTCATCATATCAATCTCCATCACTTTAATCTTGCTTTGCTTTTTACTTTGCTTTTACTTTTTACTTTGCATCTTTATACCAAAAATACCAAAAATATTATATCTATCATATATCACTCTCGTAAGTGACCGTGAAGGGATTGACAACCCCTAATCGCGTTGGTTGCGAGTAGCTATCGCTTTGTGCAGGTACGAGGGACTTGAGCGTGGCCTCCTACTGGATTGATACCTTGGTTCTCAAAAACTGAGGGAAATACTTATGCTACTCTGCTGCATCATCCCTTCCTCTTCGGGGAAAACCAACGCAAGTTCAAGACGTAGCACGGTGCCCCCCTTTCCTTCTCTTCTTATCTCCTTTCCTCTCCTACTCCTACTCCTACTTGGAAGGGTGGAGTCCTACTCCTGATGGGAGTAGGACTCCTCATGGGGCGCGCCATAGGAGGCCGGCCCCTCCCTCTCCTCCACTCCTTTATATACGGGGAGGGGGGCACCCCTTGGAGACACAATAATTTATCATTGATCCTTTAGCCATGTGCGGTGTCCCCCTCCACCATAATACACCTCGGTCATATCGTAGCGGTGCTTAGGCGAAGCCCTGCGTCGGTAGCTTCATCAACACCGTCACCACACTGTCGTGCTGACGAATCTCTTCTCGAAAACTCTACTAGATTGTGAGTTCGCAGGACGTCACCGAGCTGAACGTGTGCTGAACACGGAGGTGCCGTACATTCGGTACTAGGGATCGGTCGATCGTGAAGATGTATGACTACATCAACCGCGTTGTCATAACGGTTCCGCTTACGGTCTATGAGGGTACGTAGACGACACTCTCCCCTCTCGTTGCTATGCATCAGCATGATCTTGCGTGTGCGTAGGAATTTTTTTGAAATTACTATGTTCCCCAACAGTGGCATCCGAGCCAGGTTTATGCGTAGATGTTATATGAACGAGCAGAACACAAGTGAGTTGTGGGTGATACAAGTCATACTGCTTACCAGCATGTCATACTTTGGTTCGACGGTATTGTTGGATGAAACGGCCCGGACCGACATTACGCGTACGCTTATGCGAGACTGGTTCTACCGACGTGCGTTGCACATAGGTGGCTGGCGGGTGTCAGTTTCTCCAACTTTAGTTGAACCGAGTGTGACTACGCCCGGTCCTTGTTGAAGGTTAAAACGACACTAACTTGACGAACTATCGTTGTGGTTTTGATGCGTAAGTAAGAACGGTTCTTGCTCAGCCCGTAGCAGCCACGTAAAACTTGCAACAACAAAGTAGAGGACGTCTAACTTGTTTTTGCAGGGCATGTTGTGATGTGATATGGTCAAGGCATGATGCTATATTTTATTGTATGAGATGATCATGTTTTGTAACGGAGTTATCGGCAACTGGCAGGAGCCATATGGTTGTCGCTTTATTGTATGAAATGCAATCGCCATGTAATTGCTTTACTTTATCACTAAGCGGTAGCGATAGTCATAGAAGCAGTAGTTGGCGAGACGACAACGATGCTACAATGGAGATCAAAGTGTCGCACCGGTGACGATGGTGATCATGATAGTGCTTTGGAGATGGAGATCAAAGGCACAAGATGATGATGGCCATATCATATCACTTATATTGATTGCATGTGATGTCTATCCTTTATGCATCTTATTCTGCTTTGATTGATGGTAGCATTATAAGATGATCTCTCACTAAAAATTTCAAGGTACAAGTGTTCTCCCTGAGTATGCACCGTTACAAAAGATCGTCGTGCCAAGACACCACGTGATGATCGGGTGTGATAAGCTCTACGTCCATCTACAACGGGTGCAAGCCAGTTTTGCACACGCAGAATACTCAGGTTAAACTTGACGAGCCTAGCATATGCAGATATGGCCTCGGAACACTGAGACCGAAAGGTCGAGCATGAATCATATAGTAGATATGATCAACATAGTGATGTTCACCATTGAAAACTACTCCATTTCACGTGATGATCGATTATGGCTTAGTTGATTTGGATCACGTGATCACTTAGATGATTAGAGGGATGTCTATCTAAGTGGGAGTTCTCAAGTATATGATTAAATTGAACTTAAATTTGTCATGAACTTAGTACCTGATAGTATTTAGCTTGTCTATGTTGTTGTAGATAGATGGCCCGTGTTGTTGTTCCGTTGAATTTTAATGTGTTCCTCGAGAAATCAAAGTTGAAAGATGATGGTAGCAATTACACGGACTGGGTCTGTAACTTACGGATTATCCTCATTACTGCACAGAAGAATTACGTCCTGGAAGCACCACCGGGTGCCAGGCCTGCTGCAGATGCTACTGATGACGTTGAGAACGTCTGGCAGAGCAAAGCTGATGACTACTCGATAGTTCAGTGTGCCATGCTTTACGGCTTAGAACCGGGACTTCAACGACGTTTTGAACGTCATGGAGCATATGAGATGTTCCAGGAGTTGAAGTTAATATTTCAAGCAAATGCCTAGATTGAGAGATATGAAGTCTCCAATAAGTTCTACAGCTGCAAAATGGAGGAGAATAGTTCTGTCAGTGAACATATACTCAGAATGTCTGGGTACCATAACCACTTGACTCAACTGGGAGTTAATCTTCCTGTTGATAGTGTCATTGATAGAGTTCTTTAATCACTGCCACCAAGCTACAAGAGCTTCGTGATGAAATATAATATGCAAGGGATAGATAAGACGATTCCCGAGCTCTTCGCAATGCTAAAAGCTACGGAGGTAGAAATCAAGAAGGAGCATCAAGTGTTGCTGGTCAACAAGACCACCAGTTTCAAGAAAAAGGGTAAAGGGAAGAAGAAGGGGAACTTCAAAAAGAACGGCAAACATGTTGTTGCTCAGGAGAAGAAACCCAAGTCTGGACCTAAGCCTGAGACTGAGTGCTTCTACTGCAAACAGACTGGTAACTGGAAGCGGAACTGCCCCAAGTATTTGGCGGATAAGAAGGATGGCAAGGTGAACAAAGGTATATGTGATATACATGTTATTGATGTGTACCTTACTAGAGCTCGCAGTAGAACCTGGGTATTTGATACTGGTTCTGTTGCTAATATTTGCAACTCGAAACAGGGACTACGGATTGAGCGAAGATTAGCTAAGGACGAGGTGACGATGCGTGTGGGAAATGGTTCCAAAGTCGATGTGATCGTCGTCGGCACGCTACCTCTACATCTACCTTCAGGATTAATTTTAGACCTAAATAATTGTTATTTGGTGCCAGCTTAAGCATGAACATTCTATCTGGATCTTGTTTGATGTGAGACGGTTATTCATTTAAATCTGAGAATAATGGTTGTTCTATTTATATGAGTAATATTTTTTATGGTCATGCACCCTTGAAGAGTGGTCTATTTGTGTTGAATCTCGATAGTAGTAATACACATGTTCATAATGTTGAAGCCAAAAGATGTAGAGTTGATAATGATAGTGCAACTTATTTGTGGCACTGCCGTTTAGGTCATATTGGTGTAAAGCGCATGAAGAAACTCCATACTGATGGACTTCTGGAATCACTTGATTATGAATCACTTGGTACTGGCGAACCATGCCTCATGGGCAAGATGACTAAAACGCTGTTCTCTAGAACAATGGAGCGAGCAACAGATTTATTGGAAATCATACATACTGATGTATGTGGTCCAATGAATATTGAGGCTCGCGGCGGGTATCGTTATTTTCTCACCTTCACAGATGATTTAAGCAGATATGGGTATATCTACTTAATGAAACATACGTCTGAAACATTTGAAAAGTTCAAAGAATTTCAGAGTGAAGTGGAAAATCATTGTAACAAGAAAATAAAGTTTCTACGATCTGATCATGGAGGAGAATATTTGAGTTATGAGTTTGGCCTACATTTGAAACAATGCAGAATAGTTTTGCAACTCACGCCACCCGGAACACCACAGCGTAATGGTGTGTCCGGACGTCATAATCGTAATTTACTAGATATGGTGCGATCTATGATGTCTCTTACTGATTTACCGCTATCGTTTTGGGGTTATGCTTTATGGACAGATGCATTCACGTTAAATAGGGCAACGTCAAAATCCGTTGAGATGACGCCTTATGAACTGTGGTTTGGCAAGAAACCGAAGTTGTCGTTTCTTAAAGTTTGGGGTTGCGATGATTATGTGAAAAAACTTCAACCTAATAAGCTCGAACCCAAATCGGAGAAATGTGTCTTCATAGGATACCCAAAGGAAACTATTGGGTACACCTTCTATCACATATCCGAAGGCAAGACATTTGTTGCTAAGAATGGATCCTTTCTAGAGAAGGAGTTTCTCTCGAAAGAAGTGAGTGGGAGGAAAGTAGATCTTGATGAGGTAACTGTACATGCTCCCTTATTGGAAAGTAGCTCATCACAGAAATCGGTTCCTGTGACACCTACAGCAATTAGTGAGGAAGCTAATGATGATGATCATGAAACTTGAGATCAAGTTACTACCAAACCTCGTAGGTCAACCAGAGTAAGATCCGCACCAGAGTGGTATGGTAATCCTGTTCTGGAAGTCATGTTACTTGACCATGGTGAACCTACGAACTATGAAGAAGCGATGGTGAGCCCAGATTCCGCAAAATGTGTTGAGGCCATGAAATCTGAGATGGGATCCATGTATGAGAACAAAGTGTGTACTTTGGTTGACCTGCCCGATGATCGGCAAGCCATCGAGAATAAATGGATCTTCAAGAGGAAGACTGACGCTGACGGTAATGTTACTATCTACAAAGCTCGACTTGTTGCGAAAGGTTTTCGACAAGTTCAAGGGGTTGACTATGATGAGACTTTCTCACCCGTAGCGATGCTTAAGTCTGTCCGAATCATGTTAGCAATTGCCGCATTTTATGATTATGAAATTTGGCAAATGGATGTCAAAACTGCATTCCTGAATGGATTTCTGGAAGAAGAGCTGTATATGATGCAACCAGAAGGTTTTGTCGATCCAAAGGGTGCTAACAAAGTGTGCAAGCTCCAGCGATCCATTTATGGACTGGTGCAAGCCTCTTGGAGTTGGAATAAACGTTTTGATAGTGTGATCAAAGCATATGGTTTTATACAGACTTTTGGAGAAGCCTATATTTACAAGAAAGTGAGTGGGAGCTCTGTAGCATTTCTAATATTATATTTGGATGACATATTTTTGATTGGAAATGATATAGAATTTCTGGATAGCATAAAAGGATAGTTGAATAAGAGTTTTTCAATGAAAGACCTCGGAGAAGCTGCTTATATACTGGGCATCAAGATCTATAGAGATAGATCAAGACGCTTAATTAGAATTTCACAAAGCACATACCTTGATAAAGTTTTGAAGAAGTTCAAAATGGATCAAGCAAAGAAAGGGTTCTTGCCTGTGTTACAAGGTGTGAAGTTGAGTAAGACTCAATGCCCGACCACTGCAGAAGATAGAGAGAAAATGAAAAGTGTTCCCTATGCTTCAGCCATAGGCTCTATCATGTATGCAATGCCGTGTACCAGACCTGATGTGTGCCTTTCTATTAGTTTAGCAGGGAGGTACCAAAGTAATCTAGGAGTGGATCACTGGACAGCGGTCAAGAACATCCTGAAATACCTGAAAAGGACTAAGGATATGTTTCTCGTTTATGGAAGTGATAAAGAGCTTGTCGTAAATTGTTGCATCGATGCAAGCTTTGACATTGATCCGGATGATTCTAAACCGCAAACCAGATACGTGTTTATATTGAACGGTGGTGCTGTTAGTTGGAGAAGTTCTAAACAAAGCGTCGTGTCGGGATCTACGTGTGAAGCGGAGTACATAGCTGCTTCGGAAGCAGCAAATGAAGGAGTCTGGATGAAGGAGTTAATATCCGATCTAGGTGTCCTACCTAGTGCATCGGGTCCAATGAAAATCTTTTGTGACAATACTGGTGCAATTGCCTTGGCAAAGGAATCCAGATTTCACAAACCAAGCACATCAAGAGACTCTTCAATTCCATCCGGGATCAAGTCCAGGTGGGAGACATAGATATTTGCAAGATACATATGTATCTGAATGTTGCAGACCCGTTGACTAAGCCTCTTCCACGAGCAAAACATGATCAGCACCAAGACTCCATGGGTGTTAGAATCATTACTGTGTAATCTAGATTATTGACTCTAGTGCAACTGGGAGACTGAAGGAAATATGGCCTAGAGGCAATAATAAAGTTATTATTTATTTCCTCATATCACGATAAATGTTTATTATTCATGCTAGAATTGTATTAACCGGAAACATAATACATGTGTGAATACATAGGCAAACATAGTGTCACTAGTATGCCTCTACTTGACTAGCTCGTTGATCAAAGATGGTTGGGTTTCCTAGCCATAGACATGAGTTGTCATTTGATCAACGGGATCACATCATTAGGAGAATGATGTGATTGACATGACCCATTCCGTTAGCTTAGCACTTGATCATTTAGTTTACTACTATTGCTTTCTTCATGACTTATACATGATCCTATGACTATGAGATTATGCAACTCCGGATTACCGGAAGAACACTTTGTGTGCTACCAAACGTCCCAACGTAACTGGGTGATTATAAAGGTGCTTTACAGGTGTCTCCGATGGTGTTCGTTGAGTTGGCATAGATCGAGAATAGGATTTATCACTCAAATTATCGGAGAGGTATCTCTGGGCCCTCTCGGTAATGCACATCACTATAAGCCTTGCAAGAAATGTGACTAATGAGTTAGTTACGGGATGATGCATTACGGAACGAGTAAAGAGACTTGCCGGTAACGAGATTGAACTAGGTATTGAGATACCGACGATCGAATCTCGGGCAAGTAACATACCGATGACAAAGGGAACAATGTATGTTGTTATGCGGTTTGACCGATAAAGATCTTCGTAGAATATGTAGGAACCAATATGAGCATCCGGGTTCTGCTATTGGTTATTGACTGGAGACGTGTCTCGGTCATGTCTACATAATTCTTGAACCCGTCGGGTCCGCACGCTTAAAGTTCAGTGACGATCGGTATTATGAGTTTTTGTGTTTTGATGTACCGAAGGTAGTTCGGAGTCCCGGATATGATTTGGACATGACGAGGAGTCTCAAAATGGTCGAGACGTAAAGATCGATATACTGGACGACTATTTTCGGACAACGGAAGTGTTTCGGGAGGTTTCACACATATACCAGAGTATCAGGGGGTTACCAGACCCCCCCCCCCCGGGGAGTATATTGGGCCTAATGGGCCTTAGTGGGAGAAGAGGAGGGGCGACCAGGCCAGCCGCGCGCTCCCTCCCCCTCTAGTCCGACTTGCACAAGGAGGGGGGCGGCGCCCCCCTTTCCTTCTCTTCTTCTCTCCTCTCCTACTCCTACTCCTACTCCTCCTTGGATTGATACCTTGGTTCTCAAAAACTGAGGGAAATACTTACGCTACTCTGCTGCATCATCCCTTCCTCTTCGGGGAAAACCAACGCAAGTTCAAGACGTAGCACGGCGCCCCCCTTTCCTTCTCTTCTTATCTCCTTTCCTCTCCTACTCCTACTCCTACTTGGAAGGGGGGAGTCCTACTCCTGATGGGAGTAGGACTCCTCATGGGGCGCGCCATAGGAGGCCGGCCCCTCCCTCTCCTCCACTCCTTTATATACGGGGAGGGGGGCACCCCTTGGAGACACAATAATTTATCATTGATCCTTTAGCCATGTGCGGTGTCCCCCTCCACCATAATACACCTCGGTCATATCGTAGCGGTGCTTAGGCGAAGCCCTGCGTCGGTAGCTTCATCAACACCGTCACCACACCGTCATGCTGACGAATCTCTTCTCGGAAACTCTACTAGATTGTGAGTTCGCAGGACGTCACCGAGCTGAACGTGTGCCGAACACGGAGGTGCCGTACATTCGATACTAGGGATCGGTCGATCGTGAAGATGTACGACTACATCAACCGCGTTGTCATAACGGTTCCGCTTACGGTCTATGAGGGTACGTAGACGACACTCTCCCCTCTCGTTGCTATGCATCACCATGATCTTGCGTGTGCGTAGGAATTTTTTTGAAATTACTACGTTCCCCAACACTAATGGATCGTGAGTTCGCGAGATGTCACCGAGCTGAACGTGTGCTGAATGTGGAGGTGCCGTACATTCGGTACTGAGGATCGGTCGACCGTGAAGACGTACGACTACATCAACCGTGTTGTCATAACGCTTCCGCTTACGGTCTACGAGGGTACGTAGATGACACTCTCCCCGCTCGTTGCTATGCATCACCATGATCTTGCGTGTGCGTAGGATTTAATTTGAAATTACTACGTTCCCCAATAGTGGCATCCGAGCCAGGTTTATGCGTAGATGTTGTCGGCGTTCTGGGAACGGGGGTCCCCAGACTTCCCTGCCTGCGACCCATGTTGTGGCTTTGCTAGCAGGCCTGTACGGCCCACCTTCACTACAAAAAATACACTTTCGTGATGATACGTGTTTGTCACAGTAGGTCGCATTTTCTGTCATGAATGTACATCCATGATGATTTTATGACAGAATCAAGATAGTCATACCTGTGCTGTCGTAGAAGTGTTCCATGCATTACCAAAATTATCATCATGGAAGTGTCCACTTCCATGACGATAAATCCCGCGTTATAGAAGTGCTTTCGTCAAGGGTGACCGACACGTGGCATCCACCGTAACGGAACACCGTTAAGCTATCGGGTCGGGTTTTGGATCCGATAACCCGTTAACAGCCCCGACCAATGGGGATTTTCCACGTGTAAAATCATCATTGGCTGGAGGAAACATGTGTCGGCTCATCGTTGGGACAGATGTCATCCACCAATTGGACAGAAGGCACCTATGATACGTCGACACGTGGCACGGCCCAACAATGGCCCATTCCTGTGAAAAGGCCGGCCTGTTTGACTTGGTTAAAAGTGGCGGCTGGCCCATGTAAAGCCTGTTAATGGCCTGTTCGCATATAGCCCATTTACAGCCCGCTAACCCAAGGCCCGTTACGCCCTATCCGAATTAGGCCCAATAGTGTCATCTGGGCTACCCAATATGATTTCAGCCCGTTTTCACTTCTGGCCCATGTATGGCCCATGACGTCTTTCGGCCCATATGAGGCCCTATGTAACTCTTGGCCTATTAACGGCTCGTGGTGAAACTGTCCCGTAATGAACAGTGTATCACTTTACACCTGTTAATGGCCCGTGGTGAAACTGGCCCGTAATGAACAGTGTATCACTTTATACCCATTAACGGCCCGTTATTCCATTGGGCCGTTTCCAACCCATTGTACCTTTCGGCCTTCTCAGAGCCCATTTATTCTTGGGCTCATTTCCAGCATTCGTTTACTTACGGCCTGTTACTGTCATTTTTTGCTTGTGGGCCAAATTCAGCTCGTGGTTACAGTCGGCCCGTTTGTGGTTCATTAATACGTTGGGTCGTTTTCATAGCGTCATCAAATACGGCCTATTAACGATGGCCCGTTATGGTCGGCCCATGAACGGACAATTCCAACTCTAGCCCGTTTACGACCATAATGTGGCCTGTTATTGGCCCATGTTTGGCCAATCGATCATACTGCCCCTATAAGGCCCATTGATGATACGGCCCGTAGAAGGCCCATTGTTTCTACGGCCCGTAGAAGGCCCATTGTTTCTACGGCCCGTAGAAGGCCCACTATTTCTACGGCCCATAGAAGGCCCACTGTTTCTATGGCCCGTAGGAGGCCCGGTGTCACTACAATAAATATTAGCCCATGGTTATTGTGGCCTAGTTTTAAAAAATAGGTTATTGCAGCCACTAGCAAACCACGGAAAAAGAACTGCAATGACTACAAGCAAACAAATAAACAAGACAATAAGGAAATAAATAAGAAAGCAACTTACTCTAGGCTATCACGGCTATCACACATATTACATCCACTGGGCATCAAAGTTCACCACCAGTGCAAATAAACGCGCCGACAAAAGAATATACAAAACTGAGAGCACTTCAAAAGGCACTAGGCCTAGCCAGGTCGCCCCCCCCCCAAACAGCTAAAGAAGCTGAGTAGACCTCAGTTGTGTCAATGATAGATGCATCAACACTAGATTTAAGGCATGATTGTGCACACGGCAGTACTCTGACATCTTCATTGCATCTTTGACTTCAAGTCGGAGCTGAGCTGAAGCAAGCCTTTCCGCTTTAAGTTGAGACTGAAGAAGTCAAACTGATTGAGGCAATGACTGCAGAGAGGTTGTCTCACACCTGCTGGTGAGTAGCTTCAACTCACTGTCTTCATCAAGACAGGACCTTGGGGTCATTACACTGTCCTCAAGATGGTTTGGCTCACTATCTTCCCTAAAGTTCTGCCTGGCATAAGAGATACGAGTCTGAAAGAGAAACAAGGAGACACGTAAGAGGTTTCACAATTATATAAGCAAATAAATGGATCTGTTCTGCATAAGGAACATGTTTTTACAACTACAATTTGAAACTGGTAGTTGTTGCAAACATCCAATCAGATGTAAACAGCAAATCAAACAACAGTGGAGGAAATGATGCCTATCCAAATCTATACTAGAACAAAGTTTGAAGGCTTGATAAGGATGAACTTACATTACATGTTAACACGGGCTGGACAAAGCCCTTCTCCATGTTGATGGAAGGATAATTCAATAAATTCCCCAAAGAAAATTATTTATAAGCGTTGCCATTATTCTACATTTTGCAAAGAGTAAATATAGATCAAATAATAATGGAAGAAACAGAGGATAATGAAGCTCAGGTGCAGACTGATGATACATAATCAAATAGCAATTAATTAAGTACAACATTACAAGGAAAAAGGGAGAGAGGTACTAACAAGAGCAATGCAGAGCCCATTATTGTTTTGAGATCGTATGATCCTTTGAGCAAGGAGATTCATCTGAAATTAGTTTTCATACAAGAGAGAAGGTAAGGCACAAGCAGAAATTTAGGAGTTCAAATTTTGAATTGATATCATAGACAGTACCTGACGCTGGGCTCCCAGCAG
Source organism: Triticum urartu (assembly GCF_003073215.2). NCBI lineage: Eukaryota > Viridiplantae > Streptophyta > Magnoliopsida > Poales > Poaceae > Triticum > Triticum urartu. Next base: position 350,414,765 of record NC_053022.1, read on the forward strand.
TTCTAATAGGGGTCTGGCCACTAGAGTAGGGGTAAAGTGTGGTACAGTTGGGCCTGTGTTTTCTGTGGCTGCTAATCTATCGGATTTAACAAGTATCACTACCTTTTCTAAATACCTAGTTTGTACTCCTTGAGGATCTGCACTCACCCTCTTCGTTTTGGACATCTATTACGAAAGAACAACATTTGACTGGAAAAACATAGTGTGACGACACATGGAATAGGTACAGAAAATGGATAGGTATGGCATATACTCATATATGATGCTTAAACTAAGTAGATGTTGTAACAAAGTAGAAGTAATGCAAGAGTTCAGATGCCAAATATGTGTGACCAATACAACTTTGCAAAGTTAGAGCCAGCACCTTGATGGGTGAATAAGATAGGCCATCCTCCACCATGCGAAGTTTGTTAGCCAGTGGATTGTTCCGCAATATTCCTCTCGTGCGCCCATTCTCATATTCATTTTGATAATGTTCAATATCTGACATGCATGAAAACATAAAAACAAGTGAGATTTTCTTTGTAATGCTGAAGTGATTCTAATCCAATACTGCCTCCCTGTAAACCCCTTTGTGCTATCTCTGCAATTCTTTTAAACGATGCCATGCATGCTATAATTTGTTGTGTGCATTAATATAATGTGGCCTACTACTCAAAATATGAGAGCTCCAAAAGAGATGACACTTCGCAGATGATAGCTTCAACATATAGTAAAGAAGAACAAGTTGACATGACCTGACAGATTCAAAATATACTAAGGGAGAACAACTCGACCTGACCAGTCAACCGCAAGAGAAGAGTATCATCTTAAAGAAGAGCAGAAGAGCAAGCAGATTGAAGATATTACAAGCCTTTCAATACAATGTCGGTTGGCCACCCATGATGAACCAGAGCGCACAAAGAAATACTATTCTTTCCGGTCTCTCCATATGTGGCTCACATGCATTTCAAAACTAAAGTAGGAACATTTAGCTAACCAATTAAACATCTCTCAGTTTTACTAATATCAGCAATAATATCATATATGAATTTGTACAACTAAGCTTGTTTAGCTCGATGGGTGGAGCAGTGCTATTACGACACGAACCATGTAGGCTGATTGTGGTCATCATAAAATGGGGAAAACATAAGCATGATGAGTACAGTGTTGACCGTGGCAGTGGGATGGCAGATCTAAAGCTGCAAACCGCGTAAAGGGTAGTTAGCAACCGATGTTTGCTTTGAAATAACAACTAAGATTTGGTATGGACAAGAAAGTACGGTCAACAAGTGACAAAGAAATGCAATTATGCTGTCTCTCTATATGTCGCGACATGCATTTGGAAACTCAAGTGGGACCTTTAGCTAACCAATTAAATGTGTCGGTTAACTAATATTAGTATCATATCACAATCATATTTGAACAACTAAGCTTTCGAATTCTGAGTGTTGTGTTGTTTAGCTTGAAGGGTGGAGCAATGCTAGTACGACAAAAAGCACCTACGCAGATCATAGTAGAGTACTCCCTCCGTTCGGAATTACTTGTCGCAGAAATGGATGTATCTAGACGTATTTTAGTTCTAGGTACATCCATTTCCAAGACAAGTAATTCCGAACGGAGGGAGTAGATAAAAGGGAAAAACCCTTAGCATCAAGAGAAAAATCAGGAAAGTGGAACTAGCTGGACCAGTGGGTGGCGCACATGCTCTTCGAAACGAATATAGGAACATTAGGTGACCAATTAAACGTTCTCTGTTTTAGTGATATGAGCATCATATCATATTCGTATTTCAACACGTAAGCTTTGGGTTGAGGTCTTGAGGAGCAGTGCTAGCACGACACAAAGCACCTACGATGATGGTAGTGAATATAAAGGGGGGAAACCATAAGATTTACGAGTATAGTGCCCGTGCCATGGCGGATCTGAAGGTGCAAACCAGACAAAGCTACTTCGCAACCAATGTTTGCTTTCAACTAGCCACTACGATTTGGTACGGACAAGAAAAGTACAGTAACAAATTACGATCTATTTTCCGGGTGAGATCAATAACTTAAGCACATATGGAAGAGTACCACCTCTCTTGCGACGCCGTGTAGGCCTATGCTGATACGTTGAGGGTGCTGCGGGTGCGATGGCTATCAGCGGCGGGGAAGAAGACTTTAGAGGGCAGACGGCCAGGTCAGGGGATATATCCTGTTGCCGTGGACGAGGCGGTCGTAGGAGCGGCAACGGCAAGGTGGACGATGGCGCCGATGAAGCGAGAGGAGGCGATGAAAGGATCCTGGTCCAGTGCCGTGGATGAGAGACGTCCATCTCTTGTAGTGGACAACGGGGTAGGGGTAGTGGCTCCGGCACGGTGGAGGATGGGGTGGCGGACGGAGGAGGTTGGCCACAGTGCGGAAGTTGTCGTGCCGCCGACGGTGTATGAATGGGGAAATGGAGGGGAGGGGGGTCTCAAACTTTGGGACGCGCTTCTATGAAATGGGGGAAAGTTACGAACTTATCCCCCGTTTAAAATTTCGGACATCGCGTCTGTTGGGGATAGGACGGTAATCTCACATCTCCCAAATATTTGCCGATAACTATTTTGGGCGAGGAGTGGGTGTTTTGTCGCCCACGGTTGGCGCCCATGGTGTATGAACGGGGCTGACAGGTAGGGCGGTTGTGTCACGTGTGATGGAAGTTACACATCTGCCCCTATTTAAAATATTAGCCTACATCGATTTCGGATGAGGAGAGTTTGTTTTGCTGCCCACTGTGTATGAATGGGGAAATGGAGGAAGAGACACATGTCTTTTAGACGAGCTTGAATCAAATGTGTTTTGCCACGCACATTTGGCGCCCACCATGTCTGAATGGGCTCAGAGGTCGTCGTGTCACGTCTGATTGAAGTTACTAGTCTACCCCTATCGACAGCAGTGTAAATCCGGTCGATAAGGATGTCAAGTGTCAGGGGTAGACAATAATTTCCATCTCGCAAACACTTGCTTTGGGCAGCCCACAAATTATAGTGGGTGTTTAGCCACTTCGTTCAAAACTTGGGAGAATTAGCATTCACGTTTGCCCTGGGACCTGGCAAACTAAATTCAAATCCAATTTGTATTTGATTACGAATATCCACAGATAATTATATGTTTTGTTATTTATTTCTTCAAAACCACAACAAAGATTTATTCCACCTTTATATATGATTATGATTTAGAAATTCCGTGATCTTCGAATTCAGTAGGTTGGATACACTCTGAGTCAAACAGTTATTTCATCCAATACAATATGCTCACACGAAAAATAGTTCACCTTATGTCAATCATACAAATACTGAGGATTACCCCACCTAAAAATTTCGGATCATTACAACACATGGACAACATAGGGGGTCTTGCAACATAATTCATTCAGAGACACGACACAACATGCAAGTACGATAATCTAATGACAATTTCAACTGGTATCTAAAGAAGAACCAGTATTACCTTGGGCTTCAGATAGCAGAAACAGCAAGACCTCCTCCGTATTCAAATGCAACATTCTTACTTCCTCCAATTCTTGGGTTGCTTGCATAATGAGTGCCACTAATTCCGTAATTTCCAGCCTCAAGATAAAGACTACCTCATTCATGGCAGCCACACCATCTCTTTCTGCCTCTAGTAGAGCCTCAAGCACTATAATATCTATGCTCAGACTGCTCTCCGGTGGTGTTGCCTCTGAACTGCTCCCATCTGGTAACATGCATGGCGCACTGCTTCCACAAATAGATTCTGGGGTTGTACATTGTGTCCTAGTGTGAACGGCATCCTGAAAGGTTTCCGCTGGACATCAGTAAGAGATAGTTATCGTATGATCCAGGCAGTAAGCTAACATGGTAAACGACGGACGAATTATTGCCGAGCATGGAAAACTATATTTAAATGGTTCGAAGCAGCATCAGCCGAAAAGAAATTAAAATGGTAATATGAAACTAGGGATGTAAGTGGCAAATACACGACATCCGCCAGTCCCATCTAGTTAGTTTTTGCTACCTCCCTAGTTCATTTTCCTCAAAAAACAAAAACTCTTTTGAACTATCATACCACTAGTGGACTTTAATCAGGATTAAACGGGACCCAGTTGACATCCCTAGTTGAAAGGGAGTGTACAACCACTATATTTAAGTTGCCAAGGCATCTAAGCAGTTGAAATAATCTGAGAAAGCACTTAACAGTGTGGCCTCATATAAACTACGAAGACAGTCTTGTGATGAAGTTGAGAGGAAAAGTTAAGGACTCAAATGAAGTAGGCATGCATTTCTTTACGATAATACATCATGCACTGCTGACATATTGGCCAACTCAGGTATAGCGTAACAACAAATAAGCATTCGAATCAAGCAATACAACAAAGCAAACAACTGAACTATTTGTAATTTGGTAGCATTACACGTTGAGGGCACAAGCCAAGAGAGCAGCCCACTCGCATTATATTTCACATGTACCAAAACACACTGGCTTACCATATGTTGCTGTGAAGCCTAGCTGCTGTTGCAATGTTCTTTGAAGATATCGTCAGCATCCCCTGGTTGCAAATCTAGTTGTTGTAGTTTATTCTGCACCATCTATTTAGGTAAAATTAATTTTAATCGCATGCACTGGTCCGAATTGATCATTAATGGTTCATCTAAACTAATGAAAGAAGGGTGTGTGCATACACGACAATATATCTGCTTCCCTCTATTTTATGCTTGTTTGAGGTGCCATCCCCAAAAGAACAAATATTTTGCTTGATGGGGTTGGCAGCTCCATAATTAATAGAAGCATCAAATTAGTCATGCAACTTGGGAAGATCAAGAACACACAAACAAGTAATGAACAGAGGCTCGGAGCCATGATGTAATAGCTAGCATAAAAAATGTAGGGTAAAACGAACAAAAAGCAGCAGAACCACATGCTAGTTTGCTGATGTGTAATTAAGCATAGAGAACATTAAGCAGTCTGATGGAACCAACAGGTGGCATCAGAACAAAACTAAAGCATATTAACTATATGTGCACTGGTATGTAATTTAGCACATGTAACATGTTCACTGCCAGAAGTATGGACCTACAGGTGCAAGCAGAATAACGCGTCTCATGAAAAACTGAATGATGCCCTGAAGAAATTCAAAGGTGCGGTGCTTATGCTAGGAAAGTGAACGTAGGCGCCGGTCGTTGGATAATAGTACCCGATTCTTGGCGGAGTATGGGTATCGTTGTCATACTTGATAGCTAAGGATCGTTGATGGTGCTCGTGTTGCGGTTGAGTTTGGGCCGGCTGTCGCCGTTGCTGAAGCGGCTCCGGTGCTACGGTTCCGGCGCCTGTCGACATACAAGAAAGCTCGGCTGTGGTAAGTGAACAGTTGCACGATAAAGAGAAAAACCGAAGGAGTACAAATCGAAATAACCTGATGAGGCTGCAGCAATGGTAAAGCAGGGTCGGTGGAGTTGAATATGGCGTCCGTGGAGCGGGTCCGGTGCAGTGGACGAAGGCTTCGGCGGGCGCGTTGTATAGTGCTTTCGGTGAGGTGGATCTGTTGCGGCGGACGAGGGCTTGTATGAAGGGCCAACGAAGGGGCGGACGAGGGAGTTAGTGAAGGGCCTACGCTGTGTGGACGAGGGCGCCGGTTAAGCAGATCCGGTGCGGTGGACCATGATGGCGGTCAAGGAGATCTGGGGTGGTGGACAAGCCAGTCGCTGAAGCGGCTCCGGTGAAGTGGTGAGTTGGCAGTTGGGGGTTCCAAGGTGCGGAAGGTAGATCCGGCGGGGTGTGAGGTCCACTGCTGCGGCGGAGGACTAGATTCGGCAGCTTGCCGTGGTTGGGGGGTCGGGGAGGGGAAGGGGAGGGGCTCTGGGGAAGAATGTTGGGGGCAAAGAGGGGAAAACGATGGAGTTACCAAAGCAGCCCTTTTCCGTTCATGTGGCAGGGGTAAAACAGGAATATCGCAGGGCTAAACTTTTGGGCGCGTGATATTTCGATGTGAGCGAGAAGGTTGAAAGCTTTTGGCGCCTAAAATTATAAGTATTCTGCTCTCATACGGCCGACTATGATATCTTGGCCGACAATTTGTTTGTTTCGCACACAAAAAATGTGCAAGTTTTGAAAATCAATGTCTCCAACTCGAAACTTAGATTGTCCATTCAATTAAAATATGGATCATTGAGCTACTACAAGCAAATACCATCATACGGTCCAATTCAAATGAAATTCCAAATGTGTTTATCCTAAATATGATGACAAAAGCAAAAATGTGTACGTGTATGAATAAAGTGGATGATTATAAAGTTTGAACATGCCCGTATGTGTATATCTGTAGGTTTGATATATGAATTTGAAATCACGAAATCCCGGCTGGAAAAATGTACCTCCGTATAAATGAATTACAAAAGCTAATGATGGAGTCGAATTCCAAAATTCCAATCTTAGGTTTGTAATTCTGGTACATCAAGGTATATCACGCATGTTCAAAAGTATCGTTATCTCATAGTACAAACTATGAAACAAATTGATCAACCATGAGTGCACAATATCTCAATTACACTAAAGTCCCTCAAATATAGACACCTCACTCTTTATCTTAAGTCAACCCCCCCACCACACACACACACATAGAGAAGTCGTTCTCTCCCCCAAACACCAACACACGAGCACATTAACACCCCTCTCTCTTGTAAAGTCTGGACGCCAACATATGTTTCTATCACTTTGTCTCTCGGGCATGCACACATCTCTTCCCTCACTCTCTAGGTCTCCCGCTATCTCTCTTACCCAAGCACACGCACTATGTAGAGTGTATATTTCCCATACACACAAAACGTCGCCCCCAAATGTCTATCTCCCTAGTTATGTGGTTCTCGCACACTCACCTCACACACCACCCCCACTGCAAACAAGCACACTTTGTCCCCTTGTGCACCACTCTCCTCTTTCTATCTCTCCCACATGCGGACCCGCCCCATCTCCTTCCCTGTATACATATATGCCGTGACTCTTTGCATAGCTCCCTAATGTATAATCGTTCTCGATTTCGCACATTGTTCTCTACACCATCTATTCTAGATCTCTCATGAAGTCCCTATCACACACACGATGACTCGCTTCCCTTGCGTCTCCGTTCATAGGCCAATTTCGGACAACATCAACATTGTCTCCCTATCTATACGCCATTTATGGACACAAACGACCCCTCTCGCCCCCTCTCTTCCTCTCTCTCTCTCTCTCTCTCTCTCTCTCTCTCTCTCTCTCCTCCGTCGCTAGCTCTCTCTTTCTCTAGATCTCACACCCCTCTCCCACACACACACTCGATGTTCTTCCAAATAGTCTGCTCCCCCGCCCGCACCCGTGCTATCTCGTTACTACACATGTCACACCATTCCCCCTTCCCTTATACTAGGTTTACATCATCAGTGGTCTCTCTACTCCACATACACTCTCTCCCTCTCACACACAAACGCGTGCACAAACACACACAGACATGCACAAACACCCATTTATCTTGATCCTCATCTCTCCTCATGTCCGCATGTGTATCTCACACACTCACTCTCTAATTATGTATATGTGTCTCCACGTTACACAACACAAAGCCCCATGTACATGTCTCTCTCTATCCTCCACACACATAGACACAAAGAATATGTTATCATTGCCTCAGTCTCTAACATATCACACACGCACTCTCTCTCTCTCTCTCTCTCTCTCTCGCAAACACGCTCAACAAGGGTTTCCCCGTGAATAACTTACCGTCTATTCATCAACAATCGTGGCAGTACGGCAAACACGAGATGTGAAAAAGAATAAATCTACACGTGCTTAGACCACCTAGTATGACTACTAGGACTAGAGCAAACCAAAAAGCGCGCCGCCGTCACCCCCTCCTTGTCGGTGATGGGAAAATCTTTGTTTTACACAGTCGAGAAGTCATTGTGCTAAGGCCCCACATGCCGAGGCGTTGAATAGAATGTAGATGCTAGTTTACGGAAGCAAGTATCGATAATACGTTTGTATCTCCATACTTATATTTCTTATAAAAAACCGAGTTGGTGATGATGGTACGTGTGCCATCTTGCAATATAGACCGTCCGATCTATATTTGACGGATGGAAATTAAACTAAAAGATACCCGCACCCCTCTCCACATTTGAAGACAAGGCCTTCCCTCGTTCATCCTTATCTCCAACAAAGCTCATTGTTGAGCAATTAAGAAAGGAAGCCTCTGGAACAAACTGGCCTGGTGGCCGCTACCGGCGTCGTCAATCCCCATGCCTCCGCTCAGTCCGACCACCAACCACCACCATACCCCACTCCTCTTCACATTATCTCATATTTCTCGAGATATCATTAGTTTTTACACATGGGATTACTCCCGCAAGGGTCAATCACAACAAGTGTTTTATAAAAAAATGCATCTTGATGTTCCGTGCAATGCACGGATCTTGCTAGTACTCCTACACAAGACTATGTTGGTGATGCTGGTGTGTCTGCCATCTGCCGTTTTTAACCATTAGATCTACATCTAACGATTTTGAGGTAAGTTGTTGCCTTTTCTCACCAACATCCCACTTGTCTACCAATTTGCAGAAAACCCCATAATTAGTATCTTAAAACCGACCACATCCCTCCCTGACCTCACCAAAATAGCCCAAGGAATATATTCTAATTGAAACATAATATATCTCTAGTGACATATGTATATCAAAATTAGAGTGTTTTGTACCAAGTTTGTGAATAAGTATTATTCTAATTATGATTCGTTGCAACGGACATGAACATTGCTAATATTTCCAACCATGCATTTTTTTCCTAGTATTCCATAATTTCGAGTTTTCCATAAAGATATTAGTCACTCATGGTTGATATTTACTTTCAATCATGTACACATATGCACTATGTAACTAGCCTTGCATATTGGCTTCCAAAGCTTAACTTTCACTCCTACTTACAATATGTAGAGTATTTAACAAAAAACTACCACTTTCAACCAGCCCTAGGAAGAATCTATTGTACAAAAAATAGCAAAAACATACCCAAAATTTCTTAATCCACGCCAAAAACTACCTAGTACTCCTACCGATAGGTTCGTTTAAACCCATTTATGACAGGGTTGGCCCACACGTCCGTGCTGACGAGGCAGCTTAAACCAACACATTTTGTTTGACCGTTGACACGAGGGACCCACATCTCACCTTCTATCATGTTATTCCCCCTCAAATCATTATTTTTCCTGAACATTACTTCAAACAGTACTGATGCGTGTTCGTCGGTGGCGCCAGTGATGAGCGAGTTGGCCGCTGCTCCGCCGGACGGGCCGAACACTGCGCTGGCCTCCGCACGGGTTGGCAAGCTGGCCCGAGCATGACTCACGAGCGAGCAAGCCGCCGTGCTGGCCTTTGCTCGAGCCAGATGGCTGGCCTTAGCGCGGCGCGCGCGAGCAAGCCGCCGTGTTGCCGTGCCAATCTAGCTAGCAAACCTTGCAGACAAGCAACTGGATGGAGCTATCTTGGCTAGCTAGCGGCCGCGAGCGCCGGACAGAGCTGGCATCCGGGCTGCTACACATGGGCTCTGCACCGCCGGCGGTTTTGACCTCGCCTTCTGCCGGTGGCGGTAGCTGTGTCCCATGGCCGAGGATGACTAGGTGGACGGGCCGGAGGTAGGAGGTCACTCGAGGATTTTTGTTGGTAAGAGCATGTACAATGGTTGATAAGGTAGTCTTATCTTAAGTCTACCACGTATGCAAGTGGTAGTAGTTTCTTGGCATTTTAGTGGTTTCTTGCATTATTAGAGCAAGTACAATAGAGCTGAGTCAGTGGGCTATAAGAAATAAACTAGTATATTTCTGCTTAGTTGGAGGAAAGATAAGAGGAGAGAGAAGGTAAGCGGGCTCTTCGTGAAGAGCCATCTCTAGCACGTGCTCCTAGGCACTTTGTGAGAATGAGAAGTGGGTCACATAAAAAAAGTAGTACACTCTTTTGATCTATTATTGTACATGTTGGCTATAAGATGGGCTGTAGATGACATGGCACTGGCTTATAGCCAGCAGCAGATGATAGGGGTTTCTTGTAAGGAACAATGTACGTACTACTAGCGACAAAAGGCGATTCTAGGTTGCGTTGTACTCCAACGAGTACTACTAGTGGTCGCGGGAGTGTATACCTCGTTTTCTTGGTTCGATCCCGGCCGAACGCACGGCGGCCTTTTTTTTAAATAGTACTACTACACTTCGCTGTGAGCCAATATTTTACACGGGTAGTTTGAGTTTTGAAGTCAAACGGACATGCGGCCCCACAATCTGGGTGCACTGGACAGCCTAGCCACGTGAACGGGTTTTCCTTCCCAACATCTCGTGGCTCGCGTGCTCGCCCTAGCCGCACCTCGTTTGCAGCTTCCTCATCAGCTAGTAGCATATTTAAACTAGCGCCTCCCAATTAAGCCCGAGGAGCCGGAAAAGCCTGGCAGGGCATTGGGAACTGTGCAATATGGCTCTGTACGTAAAGTGCTCTACTCCCTCCGTCTAGGTGTGTAAGTCACCTTACGAAAACCAAATAATCCCAAAACACTTAGGCACCATACATTAACTCCCTTCTCGTTTTTTGTTTTGTGGCATATCAACCAATAAGATATGTGGGCTGTGCATGCTTTCAGTGACTTGAGACTACCAAACATAACATGCAGTGGTTAGTTCATTGCATGCAATGCTATTAATTAGCAAAAAGACATTAAGTTTTCTCGTTTTCCTCTCCGCCTTGGTCGCGATGCACAACGTAAGATGACTTACACACCTAGACGGAGGAAGTACTACTACTCTGTAGCTTGTGGCGTTGCACGCATGGACTTCACTCCATTATCGGCTCTACTATAAAAGAAATTCCTCTTGACATGTTTTTTTTGAAATGGAGGCAAAAGCATTGCTTCATCTCATTCATAAAGAAGGAACTACTAACAAAGTTCGACGAGATCCATTACACCTCCACAAATGGAAGCGAAAAGCCTAGTCTCGCTGTATCAAATAACTCAAATGTTCTACCCCTGCAGTAACCGTCGCTGATAAATAGGCTGCTAGTGTGTGCATGAGAGGAGCGGTTGAGTAGGCCAGCTACGTGAGAGGAGCGGCTGAATAGAGCACCGAGAGTACCCACTAGGCCACTAGGCAGGTGTACTTCCCCTGCATTGATAGTACAGCGGTGGTTCTAGAGAACAGTAGTACCCTCCACTTCCAACTGTAGCTCCTTGGCCCTGAGATTCAAGAGTTCAAAACTGGTGCACTATAGTAGACTAGACTAGAAGTACAGTACATCGCACTACTAGTTGAGAAAAGTAGTACTAGTACTGCTATAGTATGAGTACGTACTCCTCCATCACATAATGTAAGACGTTTTTTGACACTAGTTGGCGTGTACAAAAAATGGCAAAAACATACCCAAAATTTCTTAATCCACGCCAAAAACTACTACCTAGTGCCAAAAATTTCTTACTAGTGCTATTATTTACAGTATAATGCAATCCCATAACGTTCCATAATCCCTTTCTTTCAAAAAAATCTCTTCTAGAGAGAAGATTGCTATCTCCACACGAGCTTCTCATAGGCCAGCACCACCGCATGCAGTCATGTGAGAGAGAGGGAGACATCCATGCAACATGCAGAGAGAGGAGAACGCGGGCGGACAGCCAATGGGCTGCATGGGGCATTTATAGCTGCTAGCTCCTCCCATCCATGCGCCAGGGGTATTTCCATCCAGAAAGCATGCAGCGAGCCCCTGCCTTGGTATCCGGGTCTGCTCTTATGCGCAGAGTAAAAATAATCGGAGGGAGTACTAGTAGTAAATAATAGCCTCACCCCTTCGCTGAGGAACGATCTACAGTTGGAAGGGACGAGGCCCTGCGGTTACTATGCTCTTATCTCCTCCTCGCCAGTTCCCCTCCCCCCGAAGAGAAGGCAGTTCGTCGCTGCTCCCATGGATTCGCCAGGCGGTTCTCCTCCTTGTCGGGGCTGGGAGACCTTGGACGACGATCTTGTGGGAGAAATCACACACCGCTCCGACGTCCTCACCGCCGCAAGACTCGGTGCTTCCTGCACCAACTTTTTCAAGATGCTGCTTAAACACGCCATGCTTGTTGGTCTTCCAAGCGTCCTCGGGGAGAAGGTTCTTCTATGGGACATGATACGTCTCCAACGTATCTATAATTTTTGATTGCTCCATGCTATATTATCTACTGTTTTGGGCAATATTGGGCTTTATTTTCCACATTTATATTATTTTTGGGACTAACCTATTAACCGGAGGCCCAGCCCATATTTGTTGTTTTATGCCTATTTCAGTGTTTCGAAGAAAAGGAATATCGAACGAAGTCGAAACGGAACGAAATCAACTAGAGAAGTTATTTTTGGAAGGAAAGCAACCCAGGGAACTTGGAGTGCACGTCACAGGAGACACGGGCTGCCCACGAGGGTGGGGGGCGCGCCCACCCCCCTAGGGCGCGCCCCTGCCTTGTGGGGCCCCCGTGGCTCCTCCGACGTACTTCCTGCACCCACATATATCGTCATACCCTAAAACTTCAAAAACGAAGAATAGATCGGGAGTTCCGCCGCCAGAAGCCTCCGTAGCCACCAAAAGTCAATCGGGACCCTGTTCCGGCACCCTGCCGGAGGGGGGAACCCTCACCGGTGGCCATCTTTATCATCCCGGCGCTCTCCGTGACGAGGAGGGAGTAGTTCTCCCTCGGGGCTGAGGGTATGTACCAGTAGCTATGTGTTTGATCTCTCTCTCTCGTGTTCTTGATTTGGCACGATCTTGATGTATCGCGAGCTTTGCTATTATAGTTGGATCTTATGTTTCTCCTCCCCCTCTTCTCTCTTGTAATGAATTGAGTTTGCCCTTTGAAGTTATCTTATCGGATTGAGTCTTTAAAGATTTGAGAACACTTGATGTATGTCTTGCCGTGGATATCTGTGGTGACAATGGGATACCACGTGCCACTTGATGTATGTTTTGGTGACCAACTTGCGGGTTCTGCCCATGAACCTATGCATAGGGGTTGGAACACGTTTTCATCGTGATTCTCCGGTAGAAACTTTGGGGCACTCTTTGAGGTTCTATGTGTTGGTTGAATAGATGAATTGAGATTGTGTGATGCATATCGTATAATCATGCCCACGGATACTTGAGGTGACATTGGAGTATCTAGGTGACATTAGGGTTTTGGTTGATTTGTGTCTTAAGGTGTTATTCTAGTACGAACTCTAGGGCTGTTTGTGAAACTTATAGGAATAGCCCAACGGATTGATTGGAAAGAATAACTTTGAGGTGGTTTCGTACCCTACCATAATCTCTTCGTTCGTTCTCCGCTATTAGTGACTTTGGAGTGACTCTTTGTTGCATGTTGAGGGATAGTTTTATGATCCAATTATGTTAGTATTGTTGAGAGGACTTACACTAGTGAAAGTATGAACCCTAGGCCCTGTTTCCTATCATTGCAATACCGTTTACGCTCACTTTTATCACTTGCTACCTTGCTGTTTTTATTATTTCAGATTACAAAAACTATTATCTACCATCCATATACCACTTGTATCACGATCTCTTCGCCGAACTAGTGCACCTATACAATTTACCATTGTATTGGCTGTGTTGGGGACACAAGAGACTCTTTGTTATTTGGTTGCAGGGTTGCTTGAGAGGGACCATCTTCATCCTATGCCTCCTATGGATTGATAAACCTTAGGTCATCCACTTGAGGGAAATTTGCTACTGTCCTACAAACCTCTGCACTTGGAGGCCCAACAACGTCTACAAGAAGAAGGTTGTGTAGTAGACATCAAGCTCTTTTCTGGCGCCATTGCCGGGGAGGTGAGTGCTTGAAGGTATATCTTTAGATCTTGCAATCAAGTCTTTTAGTTTCTTGTTTTTATCACTAGTTTAGTTCATAAAAGAAAACTATAAAAAATGGAATTGAGTTTGTCTCATACGCTTCACCTTTTTAATATCTTTCGTGAGTATGATGGAAAAGATAATTGTGCTCAAGTGCTAGAAGAAGAAATCTATAAAATGTTTGGCACTAAATATGTGAATGATGAGCATGATTGCAATGTTGTTAGTATGAATTCTTTGAATATCCATGATGCTAATGATGATTGCACCAGTTATAATGAAAATTCCTCCTATAAACATGTCAATTTTTGTGGAGTAGACTGGGTTTGCAAGTACACACCAAATAGGGAAGATAGATATTGCAAGAGGCATAAGTACTTAGAAACCAAATTGTTGCAAGAAGAGCTAGATGAATGTGCTGAAAATTTAAGATATCTTACCCATACTTGCGAACTTTGCAATGAACATGGTCATTTAAATATCAAATGCAAATTGTTCCATGACCGTATCGTGTCCAAAAATTGTGATGACTTGATTTCCCTTGCACATCATAATGAACTAAGTTTGCTCTTGGGTTATGAAGAAATGAAACGTATAACTGAGGGTATTCCAAAATTTAATCTCGATAAACTTCTTGGTTTTGATCTAGAGAAGATTTATATATATTGTGCGGTGAATTGCATTGAAAATCCTTATATTGCCAATTACATAAAGAAAAGAAAACAAATAGAGGATGAAGAGAATACTAATGAAAGGGAAGAGACTTCCCAATATCCTCCTATTATTTCTTATGATGAATCAGGTAACGAAGAGGAGCTTTCTATCCAACCAATCTCATTAATAAGGAGCTCCAAAAAGAGGATTGAACCCACACATGATGTGGTGAAGAAGAAGAAAAGAAAAAGGAAGAGAGGTAAAAAGGTATCTCTCCCAAATAAAGTTGCTCCTATTATTGCTGTGCCTCATGAAAATGAAGATGATACACTTGATGATGATCTGGTTATGCCTATTGCTTGTTGTGATGATTATGATTGGGAAGATAATGATACTTCTTATGATCTTGAAAATCTTTTTAGTACTTTCTTGAAAGAATATAATAATTGCTATACTATCGGTGATATCCATACTATTAATGATGAGAGTGATTATGCTTATGATATGAAAAGGCCCAAGCTTGGGGAAGCTATGTTTGATGAGGATGACATATTTGAGAATATATTTGCTGCAATTAATGTTTGTCCCAAGCTTGGGGAAGCTATGATTAATGAAGATGATATTTTTAGTCTCCCAAGTTTTGATATGCAAGTTTATAATAATGATAGCATGCCTCCTACTTATGATGATTATTGTGATGATACTTATGCTATAAAAAGTAGTGATTATATTTATAAAACTTGACATGGTTATGATTACCCCTTCTCTGAACATTACTCTTTTAATGTGGAAACAATTTATAGTATTCAAGTTTCCTATGATACTCCCACTATTCCGAATAAGAAGAATTTTGCTTATGTGTAGAGTAATAAAAATTATATGCTTGTAGATCATGAAAAGAATGCTTTAGGTGCTGGTTATATTATTGAATTCATTCATGATGCTACTGAAAATTATTATGAGGGAGGAATATATGCTTGTAGGAGTTGCAATAATATCAAGTTTCCTCTCTATGTGCTTAAAGTTTTGAAGTTATGCTTGTTTTACCTTCCTATGCAAGTTGATTCTTGTCGCCATAAGTTGTTTGCTCACAAAATACCTATGCATAGGAAGTATGTTAGACTTAAGTGTGCTAGTCATATTATTTATGATGCTCTCTTTATGTTTCAATTCTTATCTTTTATGTGAGCATCATTGAAATCATCATGCCTAGCTAGGGGCGCTAAACGATAGCGCTTGTTGGGAGGCAACCCAATATTATTTTTGTTCCTTGCTTTTTGCTCCTGTTTAGTAATAAATAATTCATCTAGCCTCTGCTTAGATGCGGTTTTATGTTTTTAATTAGTGTTTGTGCCAAGTAGAACCTTTGGGAAGACATGGGGAAAGTCTTGTTGATCATGCTGTCAAAAACAGAAACTTTAGCGCTCACGAGAACTGCTGCCATTTTTATTTGGAGAGTGATATTTAGTTAATTCTTTTTGCAGATGATTAATAGATAAATTCCTCAGGTCCAGCAAGTTATTTTAGAATTTTATGAGTTCCAGAAGTATACGTTTGATCCAGATTACTACAGACTGTTCTGTTTTTGACAGATTCTGTTTTCGATGTGTTGTTTGCTTATTTTGATGAATCTATGGCTAGTAAAATAGTTTATAAACCATAGAGAAGTTGGAATACAGTAGGTTTAGCACCAATATAAATAAAGAATGAGTTCATTACAGTACCTTGAAGTGGTGATTTACTTTTTTATACTAACGGAGCTTACGAGTTTTCTGTTAAGTTTTGTGTTGTGAAGTTTTCAAGTTTTGGGCAAGGATTCGATGGACTATGGAATAAGGAGTGGCAAGAGCCTAAGCTTGGGGATGACCGAGGCACCCCAAGGTAATATTCAAGGATATCCAAGAGCCTAAGCTTGGGGATGCCCCGGAAGGCATCCCCTCTTTCGTCTTTGTTCATCGGTAACTTTACTTGGAGCTATATTTTTATTCACCACATGATATGTGTTTTGCTTGGAGCGTCAATTTATTTTGTTAGGATTTGCATGCTGTTATTTAGAACAATGTTTTGCATCCTTTATTTCAATAAAAGTGGCATTGATAGCCCTTACTATGCCTATGTTACAAGTATACATGTTGCTGTTTGAAAACAGAAAGTTTACCGCTGTTGCAATAATTCGCTAGAAAAGTAAGAATGTGATAAAATGTTGAAACCTTTTTCATATTAATCTTTGATAAATTTACTACAGTGGGAATTTTCTTTCATAATTTTTGGAGCTAGGGAAGTATGGATGTTGCTGCATTCTTTACAGACTATCCTGTTTAGGCAGATTGCTGTTATATTTGCATTGTTTGCACATGGTTGCTTCCTTAATGATTCTATTTGAGGATAGGACTAATAAATATGCAGAGGCATTTAGTATGCAATGTTGAATAATAATTTTAGGGATTTGCTACAGTAGAGTATGATAAGGTTTTTGCAATGGTTTATAATAACTTATCTCACGAGTCCTTGTTGAGTTTTGTGTGGATGAAGCTTTTGAGATTTAGGGAGACCTTGATATGAGAAGAATTAAGGCGACACAAAAGCTCAAGATTGGGGATGCCCAAGGCACCCCAAGATAATATTTCAGGAATTCTCAAGCGTCTAAGCTAGGGGATGCCCCGGTTGGCATCCCACCTTTCTTCTTCAACAATTATCGGTTAGTTTCAGTTGATCCTAAGTTTTTGCTTCTTCACATAATGTTTGCCATTCTTAGAATGTAATTTTATTTTGCTTTGCTTGCTGTTTGAATAAAATACCAAGGTATGAAATTCTTAAATGTTAGAGAGTCTTCACATGGTTGCATAATTATTCAACTACTCATTGATCTTCACTTATATCTTTCGGAGTAGTTTGTCATTTGCTCTAGTGCTTCACTTATATTATTTTGAGAGTCTTAAATAGCATGGTAATTTGCTTAAAATGCTAATATGCTAGGTATTCAAGAATAATAAAACTTTCTTATGAGTGTGTTGAATACTATGAGAAGTTTGATGCTTGATAATTGTTTTGAGATATGAGGATGGTGATATTAGAGTCATGCTAGTTGAGTGGTTATGAATTTGAGAAATACTTGTGTTGAAGTTTGTGATTCCCGTAGCATGCACGTATGGTGAACCGTTATGTGATGAAGTCGGAGCATGATTTATTTATTGATTGTCCTCCTTATGAGTGGCGGTCGGGGACGAGCGATGGTCTTTTCCTACCAATCTATCCCCCTAGGAGCATGCGCGTAGTACTTTGTTTCGATAACTAATAGATTTTTGCAATAAGTATGTGAGTTCTTTATGACGAATGTTGAGTCCATGGATTATACGCACTCTCACCCTTCCACCCTTGCTAGCCTCTCTAGTACCGCACACCTTTCGCCGGTACCATAAACCCATCTTTTACCTTCCTCAAAACAGCCACCATACCTACCTATTATGGCATTTCCATAGCCATTCCGAGATATATTGCCATGCAACTTTCCACCATCTAGTTCATCATGACACATTCATCATTGTAATATTGCTTAGCATGATCATGTAGTTGACATAGTATTTGCGGCAAAGCCACCGTTCATAATTTTTCATACTTGTCACTCTTGATTCATTGCATATCCCGGTACACCGCCGGAGGCATTCATATAGAGTCATACTTTGTTCTAGTATCGAGTTGTATCATTGAGTTGTAAATAAATAGAAGTGTGATGATCATCATTCAATAGAGCATTGTACCAAAAAATAGAAAGGACAAATAAAAAAATAAAGGCCAAAAAAAAGAAAGGCCAAATAAAAAAGGGGGACAATGCTACTATCCTTTTACCACACTTGTGCTTCAAAGTAGCACCATGATCTTCATGATAGAGAGTCTCCTATGTTGTCACTTTCTTATACTAGTGGGAATCTTTAATTATAGAACTTGGCTTGTATATTCCAATGATGGGCTTCCTCAAAATGCCCTAGGTCTTCGTGAGCAAGCGAGTTGGATGCACACCCACTAGTTTCTTTTGTTGAGCTTTCATATACTTATAGCTCTAGTGCATCCGTTGCATGGCAATCCCTACTCACTCACATTGATATCTATTGATGGGCATCTCCATAGCCCGTTGATACGCCTAGTTGATGTGAGACTATCTTCTCCCTTTTTGTCCTCTCCACAACCACCATTCTATTCCACCTATAGTGCTATGTCCATGGCTCACGCTCATGTATTGCGTGAAGATTGAAAAAGTTTGAGAACATCAAAAGTATGAAATTGCTTGGCTTGTCATCGGGGTTGTGCATGATTTAAATATTTTGTGTGGTGAAGATAGAGCATAGCCAGACTATATGATTTTGTAGGGATAACTTTCTTTGGCCATGTTATTTTGAGAAGACATGATTGCTTAGTTAGTATGCTTGAAGTATTATTATTTCTATGTTAATATGAACTTTTGTCTTGAATCTTATGGATCTGAATATGCATATCACAAGTAAGAAGAATTACATTGAAATTATGCTAACTAGCATTCGACATCAAAAATTATCTTTTTATCATTTACCTACTCAAGGACGAGCAGGAATTAAGCTTGGGGATGCTTGATACGTCTCCAACGTATCTATAATTTTTGATTGCTCCATGCTATATTATCTACTGTTTTGGGAAATATTGGGCTTTATTTTCCCCTTTTATATTATTTTTGGGACTAACCTATTAACCGGAGGCCCAGCCCAGATTTGTTGTTTTATGCCTATTTTAGTGTTTTGAAGAAAAGGAATATCAAACGAAGTCGAAACGGAACGAAATCAACTGGAGAAGTTATTTTTGGAAGGAAAGCAACCCAGGGAACTTGGAGTGCACGGCAGGGGAGACACGGGCTTCCCACGAGGTTGGGGGGTGCGCCCCCTGCCTCGTGGGGCCCCCGTGGCTCCTCCGACGTACTTCCTGCACCCATATATATCGTCGTACCCTAAAACTTCCAAAACAAAGAATAGATCGGGAGTTCCGCCGCCAGAAGCCTCCGTAGCAACCAAAAGTCAATCGGGACCCTGTTCCGGCACCCTGCCGGAGGGGGGAACCCGCACTGGTGGCCATCTTCATCATCCCGGCGCTCTCCATGACGAGGAGGGAGTAGTTCTCCCTCGGGGTTGAGGGTATGTACTAGTAGCTATGTGTTTGATCTCTCTCTCTCTCATGTTCTTGATTTGGCACGATCTTGATGTATCGCGAGCTTTGCTATTATAGTTGGATCTTATGTTTCTCCTCCCCATCTTCTCTCTTGTAACGAATTGAGTTTCCCCTTTGAAGTTATCTTATCGGATTGAGTCTTTAAAGATTTAAGAACACTTGATGTATGTCTTGCCGTGGATATCTGTGGTGACAATGGGATACCACGTGCCACTTGATGTATGTTTTGGTGACCAACTTGCGGGTTCTGCCCATGAACCTATGCATAGGGGTTGGAACACGTTTTCATCGTGAGTCTCCGGTAGAAACTTTGGGGTACTCTTTGAGGTTCTATGTGTTGGTTGAATAGATGAATTGAAATTGTGTGATGCATATCGTATAATCATGCCCACAGATACTTGAGGTGACATTGGAGTATCTAGGTGACATTAGGGTTTTGGTTGATTTGTGTCTTAAGGTGTTATTCTAGTACGAACTCTAGGGTTGTTTGTGAAACTTATAGGAATAGCCCAACGGATTGATTGGAAAGAATAACTTTGAGGTGGTTTCGTACCCTACCATAATCTCTTCGTTCGTTCTCCGCTATTAGTGACTTCGGAGTGACTCTTTGTTGCATGTTGAGGGATAGTTTTTTATGATCCAATTATGTTAGTATTATTGAGAGGACTTACACTAGTGAAAGTATGAACCCTAGGCCCTGTTTCCTATCATTGCAATACCGTTTACGCTCACTTTTATCACTTGCTACCTTGCTGTTTTTATTATTTCAGATTACAAAAACTATTATCTACCATCCATATACCACTTGTATCACCATCTCTTCGCCGAACTAGTGCACCTATACAATTTACCATTGTATTGGCTGTGTTGGGGACACAAGAGACTCTTTGTTATTTGGTTGCAGGGTTGCTTGAGAGAGACCATCTTCATCCTACGCCTCCTACGGATTGATAAACCTTAGGTCATCCACTTGAGGGAAATTTGCTACTGTCCTACAAACCTCTGCACTTGGAGGCCCAAGAACGTCTACAAGAAGAAGGTTGTGTAGTAGACATCAGGACAATCCTTCGAACAGTCCACCGCTCCCTGGCCATGGTTGCACATTGACTCCGCTAGAGTTGCCGACGTTGAGAGGTAGTCGGATTTTGTCAGATGAGCAGGTCAGTAATGGAGTTTGATCATGTAGTACTTAGTTATTCCATTTCCATCCCGTAATTTCTCCGCTGCCCACCGTCTTATAAATAGGTCTGGGTCGGTGCCAACGAAGATACCACCATCATTTTGCACAACATCCACAGCAGTGCGGCCGTTCCGGTAGACCCCTTCTCCACCATTGGGATCGGCCTTCCGGACTGGCTGGGCTTGAATACGTATGATGATGCCTACATGAGATTGAAGAAGATAGCAATTGCGGACCCGTCGACAAAGCAACGCGGCTACGACGATTACTATCTCATCATGGTGTTTCACATAAGGATTGCCATCAATGCAAGAGGCAGTAACGGCAGAGGCTGGCGCATGTTGGCGGCGGCCGATTTGTACCCCTACACGTTTGAAGACGCCGTGCGCCATCTAGGCCGCATCTTCGCGGTGACAAGCCAGGGGACTTGTTTCATCTGGTTGCCATCCTAAGGTACGGGAGATTACAAACGGAATGCACAAACCATTTGCATCCCTAATGGTACTCCATTATTTTGCAGGGACCAGTCATCCCCCGATCAAAATAAGATCACCGATCCTGGATGTGCATTTGCATCCGCGATTCGGTCTAACCTGGAACCTTGTAGCTGACTTTGGAATATTGGGATCAACTATCTTAGAAGTCGTTACCCATGGTACCACTGATGTGCAACATGGTCACACAATCTACCACGATTGGACCGTCACCATCTACCCAGGTATTCCATTTTTTAACCCTCTCGCCTTCTCTTTCATTGTTGTACTAGTAGTATACTTTGTAGTACTAGTAGGAGTACTTTTTACCTTGGAGGACGCGTATAGCTAGCTAGGCCCTTGAAGACTTGAACCCACTAGCTGCCACCATTTTTGTTTTTCCATGTCTTACTATCTCATCCATGTAGCCAAGAGTGGCTATATATAATAAGCCGGTTATTTTACTTCCTCTATACCGGAGTAGTACTATTTGCTGCACAGTATTACTGACCGCCATATTTGAGCACAACATTATTATGCATGGACCTTGACTATGTACGTCACCATGTGTCCAGATCTGGGATGCCGCGTGTACCAGATGAACGGCGCCGAGTTCGACCCCCGTGATGCTACGTGGGTGCCGAGGAACACTCTTGGAGAGTACTCGCTTTTCATCGGGGACAGCTACCCCATTGTGAAGTGGATGCCACCTTCCGTGCACGAAATGGAAGGCCTGCCATTCATGAAGCATGGTTGTGTCTTCAGTGTGCACCGCCGGATAAACGACATGCTGGGACACGCTATCTCTGATTTATGCCGCTTCAGCTTGGATGAGTCTCCATCGTGTGGAACCGGACAAGAAAGATGCGACAATGATTCCTGTTGCCCACCGCTATGGATCGTGCCATCCATGAAGAACACCTGAGACTGGAACCTGGAGGAGGACATGTAGCCCATCTGTAACGTGTAAGTGGAGTACGGTAATTGTGAACAGTAGCGCTGTGAATATATGTAGACTAGTCGTGCACAAATTATCACATGAATTGGAGATGAACTTGTGTGGCATACTGGCATTTATCCTTTAGAATTTATTACTAGTAAATGTGTTATGTGTACGTGCAACTTGTGCAGTTGTTGCACAGGCTCCAACATGCTCTTTGAGACAAAAAGGTGGCACAACTTTGGATATACGTGACGTGGCGGCATCATACAGTAGCATCGTTCGCTATAGTTGTAGTACACTCCTACTAGGACGACAACTCCTATAAAACCTTGTGCTTGGCTCTTTGCCTCTTCGGGAGGTTCAACAGTTCGTACTCGTGTGAACCTTGCACTTGGCTCTTCACCTCTTCGAAAGGTCCAACAATGATGATACTACAGTATAATATGCTTCTGGCAATCTAACACCGATTGAACTGCTGCACGTCCACCGCGAGGGCGAGGGCGAGGGAGAGGAGGGCGCTGTAGTCAAAACCCTCTCCTCGTCCTGCGAACCACCGCGCGCGTGGGCGAGGGAGAGGCGTAGTAAGCAAGCTTCTCCTCGTTCGGTGAGTTGACGGGACACATCAAAGCAGTACTAGTACTAGTAGTAGTATTCCATACTACGTCCTTTCCGATTAATATGGCTTAATTTGAAACAAGAAAAATACACTGGCGGTCAACGTATGTAACAATACGCTCTTTACGGTCACTATATATAGTTTTGCGGCGATTATACAATCACTAGCTCATCGTAGAGCACCGTATTGCACCCTACTGACCGGCCACATAGTCGACATGGCACTTTGTTGACTGGTTAAATTGTCACCTGGTTTTTGGGTCCCACCTGTCAGTTGGCAGAGCAAAGAAATTAGTTAAACAAAACTTTACGTAGGCGCGACACGAGTCCAACCCTTGCGCGCGAACCGCCCTTGCTGTGTATGTGAGTGCATGCACGTGTCCTCCCTTGGTCTTCCAACAAAGAGTGTACATCGGCTATAAAACAAAGAGTGTAGTACATGATGTACATCTACACTTCCAATGCATTTAGCCTTTAATCTAAATCGATATTGATTGACTAATGCACCAACTTGTGCTGTAGGTATAGGCTACATGTCTATCCTTAATTACAGCATGCAACGGCCTTCATTTAATCTTCTTATCTCAATGGTCGCATGCACACATAAGTCTGCTACTTTTGGGCGTTAATTATGCCCTGGTCAATGTGTAAATCTCTAAATGTACAGTCTTTCATAGACGTAGGGAGTAGGTTGAGCACTTGAGCGTGAGCGTGTGTGTTGCATCGTGTGTTGTGTGCCGCATGGGTGCGTGAGTGTTGCGTGTGTCCATGTGTACGTGTGAGTGTTGCATGTTGCACGCATGCATGCATGGGGCTTACTCCCTCCCATTTACATGTTCATATTTAAAGCTTCCTCTATTCCCTCCATATGGTGATACTCCCTCTGTTCCCAAATAGTACAGAGTAAAAGCCTCCCTCTGTTCCCGAATACGGAGTATTTGTCTTTCTACAGATTTCAACAGGTGACTAGGTACGGAGCAAAATGAGTGAAGTGAGCGTAGAGGCATAGGGATACTGTAGAAAGGAAGTCCTCGCGATCCATTATTCCCCATCTCGGTCAGAGAGAACGTCTTCGCAGTGAAGTGACAATACACGCTGCAGCAGATGGGACACATAATTAATAAGCTGAACCAGCATGTTGGTGTTACTAAATCAGCCTTACCCAGTACTGCCATCTCTTCTTCTTCCTCCTCTCTTCTTCTTCCTCCTCTCTTCCCCATCGCCGGCCGCACACAATTTACCCCCGCTCACTGCTCGCCCGCCCGCGCCATCTTCCTTGGTAGCTCGCGCGTACCATATCCCCCCGCTCACTGCTCAGCCACACGAGGAGAAGCCTCTTCGCTCGCCCACTCGAATCCACTTCCCCGCTGGCTCGCAGGCACCGAAAACCCCAATGGCAGAACCGACTGATACACAGAGCCGCGATTGGAATTCCCTCCCCGATGTTCTCTTGGAGCAGATATGTAGTCATATGGACCTACTCAGCACCGTCCGTCTGGCCGCATGCTCGGTGTCTTTCTACCGTCTACTCGTCTGCAACCGGCCGGCTCTTTTCAAGACACCCTGCTTGCTGATGCCCGATCCTCGCAGGTGGCCAAGACAACGACTTGACGATCCTACGGAGGTTGCCGTGGTGCCCCTCGACATGCTACCACTACCCGTCCACATGTCCTTCATGCGCGGCCGCTGCTGGGCGGGCCTGAAGGCCAACTGGATCGTCCTCATCCACCACACCGGTAGTCCGTGGCGTCTTGTGGATATCTACACCCAGTGAGAGATCACCCTTCCATCGTTGGACACTCCTGCCTACTACGCACGAAACGCGTCAAGCTTTTGGCTTGACCTCTGTTTACATAAAGTTGTAATCCGCGAAGTGCCCACACCATCAGAAGACTACATGGATTACAAGCTCATTGCCTTGTTCAACATGGGATTAGTATATCTGGAATCCGGTCGCCATACATGGTTATGGCTCATCATCAATACTGTTGAGGCAACATTTCTGTCTGATGCTATAGTGCACGATGGCATCGTTTACGCGGTCGACGCACAAATTGGTTGCCTATACTGGTGGAATCTATCGTCGTGTAATTGTTCTATCTCATCTCATCTTTACCTCATGAATACAACTGCATGTTCATTTGTTACAAATTTAGAATGCATAGCATGTCTATAACCACATCATTGCTATATGTTCCTCTCATTTCCTAGATTTTTATGACCACACATGTTATTGTTAGAGTTGATATGAGAACAATTGGCATCTAATGATTGTTAGAATACATATTATGAGCATAACATCATGATTGCTATATGTTATTGCTTAGAGTTGATATGAGAACAGTAGTAGTAAGTGCTATGGTAGAATATGAGTAGGCGCTGTCATAGCTGTTTTCCTCTCATTGTTACATGATGTTTGAACCATGACATATTGCTAGAATATGAAAGCCATTGGCTTATTTTTTTAACTTGGGGTATGATTATGACCACGGCATTGCAATTCTCTGTCTATGATATGTGTCACTGTTATAATAATCTTAATTCCAGACATACTCTGAACATTATTGTTTATTTTTGTCCTTTTGGTCTCCAATTTGAATTGTTGCAGCAGACGCAAATGCGCTGGCCTTCATGATTCCAGGACCTGGAATCATACGAGCCGATGGCTGGTGGTTTATCGCTCGTTCAGCTGACGGCGGTCATTTGATGCTCATTCGCACGTACCAAATTGACCAAACCATTACATCAAACCACATGCAGTACAATGCGTGGGGCGTTCATGACATTGATGGCTATGGCCGCTTCGTGTTCAAGAAAGATCCCAGCTCCATTGGGCCATGCGTATTCAACTGGAGGCGGGTTTACAGCCTCGGCAACCACTCCTTGTTCCATGGTTTACAGCCTCGGCAACCACACCCAACCAATCATCGATCATATCACCGGCGATGATTACTGTGCTATGCAACTTCCATTCGTGAGGGGGGGCTGTGTTTACACATCATGCCATGGGTTTCATGCATCACCATATCCAGAGATTCGTCGACACAGCTTGTTGCCAGATAATCTTCAATGTCTGAAAGGCATCAAGCTTCCATGTGATGGATGGCTTTTGCAAACCCGACATGCGGCGATGTGGTTCATGCCAACAACAAATATGCACAACTTGATTCATGTTGATATCTAGACTGAGCCATGTATTCTGCTGCTGTAGCACGACCCTCTTTTGTTGGCTATTATGTATTGTTGTTAGTTTGAAGCACCCCTCTAGTTTGAAGGATAGATACCTTCCTAGGATCAAGTGCATCCTAACTCACCTGCATAGGATGTACTGATAATGATGGAGATGCTGTGCAGAAGCCATATATATATATACATAAACACTATTCTGATCACAACATGAACATCCCGAGTAACGCGCCTGACCTTCCCCGAGTACTAGGTTGAACTTTAGCTAAAAGGTGTCCAAATGGGGCTTGTGATATACCGTTGGATAACTATGGACATCAGTATCATGACCCAAGTTAAATTTTTGGCAAAATGTAAGCGGTTTAAGAGCAGTTTTGAAAACCGTTTTTTCTTCATACAGAAAACATGAATCGTATTTTCGATCGCATTTTTAAACCGTTTATCGGAATGAGATAAATAATATGGCGTTGGAAAGCTGCTGCAAAACCGCTCCTTCCACATGTTGAAAGTTTTCTCTAATTCCCTACGGTTAAAGAATAATTCGGAAAATCATAAAATTTCGCAAACCGAACACCCGAGTTCGTATTTTTGACGCCATTTCTAAACGGCTAATCCAATTAAGGCAAATAATATGGCGTTGGAAAGCTTATGAAAATGCGCTACTTTTTTATGTTAAAAGTGTTTTCTAATTTTGAATGGTTTAAAAGTAATTTAGAAAACGGTACAAGTTCCACCGAGTTCGTATTTTCGAGCTAATTTTTTAACCGTACGTCCAAATGCAGCAAATGATATGGCGTTGGAAAGCTTGAAGAAATGCGAAACTTTTCTGTATATATTGTTTCTCCTAATTCATTACGGTTTATGTCAGTTTTGAAAATGGTTAAAAACGTATTTTTGCCGTAATTTCTACAAACTTTATCGGAATGGGGCAAATAATATACCGCTGAAAAGCTACGGAAAATGCGAAACTTTTTCATGTTGATGGTTTTCTCTGAATCTTGGCCGTTTTCAAGTAATTTAGAAAATGGCGAGATCATTCGTTCTGCCTTTATCTCGAAACAAATTCTTCGAAAATGCACCGCGTGAAGAACCTGAACTTCTCGGCATGTCTACTTGAACTTCACTCTGTTTTCACGTGTTTTTTTCTCGTAGCTTTCCATCCACTCACCGGAATTGAGCAAGTGATATACCAGTGGAAAGCTGCTGTAAACACGCAACTTTCCCGTGTTGATCATTTTTTCATACTCGCGACGATTTTGAAAGTTTTTCATCTGAAATTCATTCAGTGTAGTAGGTGAACTTCCTGCTGTTTTCACGTTGAATTTATGTGAAGTATTTTCGTTTGTAATTTTCTCATCCATTTCGTCAGTGTTACACAAATTATATTCTTTTTGTACAAACTTCTCTCACAATATTTTTTTTTAACTTTCTCCGACCGAGGACTTGAATTTACACAAATAATATTCCTGCCGTTTTGAGGTAAATTAGAAAATGGCGAGATCATGATTTCTGCATTCATCAAAACGGAAATGCACTGCGTGAAGTAGTAGAACTTCTAGGGCATGTCTGTTTGAACTTCACTTTGTTTTTGACGTGCTATTTTATGCACTGCATGAAGTAGTTGAACTTCTGAGGCATGCCTGTTTGAACTTCACTCTGTTTCACTTTTTTGTATTTTTTTCTTATATGAAATACACACCATGTAGTACGTGAACTTCCGGTTGTTATCACTTTGAATTTCTCTCTGGTTTGAGAGAGTTATTTTAAAACACAAAAAACATTTTTTATGTATTTTAGACATCTAAATACACGGTGTACCTCTCTCACAAGAATTTTTTTGAACTTTTCCTCGCCGAGTACTTGAACTTCTAGCAACTTTTTTTCATTTATGGGTTGTTTTTAAAAGTGCAAAAAATGGCGTTGTGTTTTTTATTTTTTGAACAGGTAAATCCTAAGTTCTAATAAACTCCGAACTTCTCTGTTATTTCAATTTGAACTTCACCTTTTCATATTTGAGTAAAGAATAGTATTCGATTTTTATATGGAAAGCTTATGAATCGGTGGAAAGCTTATGAATCGCAACATGTTTTTCATGTAGACATGTGTTACAAATTCGTTGCCGTTTGAGAGCAGTTTTTTAAATAGCAAAACAACGTTGTTTTTTACCTTTGAAAACAACATGTAAATGAACGACGGACATCTCATAAATATAATTTTTGAACCATGCAGGGTGGGGCACGTGAACTTCTTGCAACAAACTTTTAGGCTTTTAATTCCATATTCTTTTATTCTCTTCTGAAACGCATTCCGTGAAGTAGTTGAACTTCCCACTGTTTTCACCTTGAACTTCTGTCACGTATTTTTGTTCAAACTCTCTTACAAGAATTTCTGAACTTTCTCGGGTAGAGCACTTGAACTTCTAGCAACAATTTTTTTAGCATTTTCTTTTTCATTCTTTTTTAATACAAAATGCACACCGTGTAGTACGTGAACTTCTGGCTCTTATCAATTTTAATGTCTCTTTGCTTCTCTTAGTAACATAAAAAATCTGAGTTTTTATAGACATCGAACCACTCTAACTTTTCTATTCTCATTTGAAACGCATTTTGTGTAGTAGTTGAACTTCTCGCTGTCTTGGACGTCTATGTGTCGTAGTTTTTGTTTGGGGCTTCACCTTTTTTAGTTTTTTTACATTAAACATACTAAAAGCACTTTTTTGCATCAAAGCATACTATTGAACTTCATGAAACAATAGAAAACAAGAAATTAGATAACCCGATGTACAAATGGGAGCCAAATAAACAAACGATCTTATTCCCTTTCATACGGCTCACTGAATTTCACATGTGCAAATGGACTTCACTTAGTTGTCTCACCTTCATCATACAACTTGTACATCCAAGCCCAAAATCAAACTACAGCAATAGCGTACCAACAAAACTCTAAACAGTGATCTGTCCCATCTCCATAAATCCAAAACAGAGGAAATTTCACTAATAGAAAAATGGTAGCCGTTTAGGTGTAAGGAGACCATGACGGGCCATGATTTTTCATGGTTGGGGACACAGTAGTTGAACGTGCCCATTTGAGTCTTCTTTTCGGACACAATATCATGGCCGGGCGTACGAACCAGATAGACTGTCCACCAAGTGTGCGTTGGCACGGCTGGCTCCCCAACCCAAACAAACGAGTCTTCTCGCACACACGCTACCACTCCGGCTCAGCATTACTGTGGCATCTCTGCCCTGCTATTTCACCAGTCCTTCCTTGACATATACTCTCCTCCTGGTGGTGTGTGTTTTACTTCAACATTTTGCTGGGATCATAAGATGGCAAGATATGGTGGTGCAGTACGGGCTAGCTGCCGGATGTTTGACCATCAAGGACTACTGAGTCAGTCACTGAAATACATGGGGCTTGGTTCGTCTTGTGCCTCCGGGGCAGATGAGTCTAGGTAGTAGTACATCCTGCCTCGAGGACTGCTGGTTCAGGACTGAAAAGTGCCAAACGCAGCACACAACTTGTCAGCAGAATTTGAGCTTTTGCAGGAATCACTCCCATGCTATTTTGTGTAGTATACTGTCATACTGTGTGATGCGAGCATACCGGAGTAGAAGACTCGAGGTAGGCATGTTTCCAAATATACTTCACTCGGATTGCAGCAGCAAACACCGGATTTTGGACAATTATAGCAGCTTCAGGCCATATGTATTCACATGCACTGCACTGCTCCTTTCCACAAGATTACAAGGCCATATTTATGAGCGCGGTCGAAGAAGAGCGAAGGGAATCAATCCAAACAGCAACCGAAAGAAGATCAGAATTGGGAAAAGATCTACTAGCACAGGAAGGTCGAAAATAAGCTGTAATTAATCGACTAATCGAGTCGCAACCTCAAAAGAGAACCAACTCCCCTCTTCCTTTCAAGAAGGGAGCAAAAATTAATCGAGTCTTCTGTACTCAGTTTGAAGTCTTCACAATAAGTCTCCCTTTATAGGATGGTGGGCAGCAGGATAAGGGGTGTTGTGTTCACGAATGGTCGGCAGCTCCGTCGTTGAACGGCCCGGGGCTGCATACTTGAACGGCTCAAGGCTGCTTTGGGAGGACTCGGGGTGTTGCTGCAGATGGGATCAGGGTGAGGGTGCTCTCCACTGCCCTGAAGAAAATGCCCTGCAGGACAAAACACACATGCAAGAACCTTGCGATATAAGTGCGCGATGGATTTAGGCGCTACAGGATCAGTAGAAATTGAACCACAGAGTGCATACGAGTCGACCTTCACTCCAATGCTCAGGAGGTGCCGAGCGTGACGGAGGATGCCGGCGATGCGCAACCATGGCGCGGCCAGCTGCAGGTTGTGGCCTCCTCCATCTGAAGTTCGACGCCTCCTTGATCTGCAGGATAGCACACCATCCGCACGCGGGCTGGTGGTCGCCGGAGAGTGAAGGGTGGTGAAGGATCCTTGCCGGATCGAGCTTCCACGAGGTGCTCTGGCAGGTGGTGTTGCGCGTCATCGGCTGGGGTCGGGGCTAAGGTTGCGTCGCCGGCGGGGGTGGGGCTGCGGCGGTGCCACCGACAGGGGCGTGGCTGCGGCTGCATGGCGATGGCGGCATCACCGGCTAGGGTCTGGGCAGCGGGATGGGTGCTCCCATGACGTCGACACTGAGGAAGGAGGAGATCGGTCAAAGGGAAGGGCGGGCATGGCGGCGCTCGGCTTGCCGGCAGGGCGGGAGTGGGAGGGGGCGGGGGCGGAGATGCCGGGTGGAGGCGGGGTCAGGGGGAGCTCGGCGTCACTGGGACTGGGGAGATCCGAAGGTTGGGGATCGGGCGAGGTGGTGGACGTGGAGGTGTGGAGTGGGCTTATTTTTTTCTTCGTGGGTTTCGGGAGCTCGGGAACGTGTCTTCGGGCCTATATAGCGCCGACTGTGATCCGAATAACTGTTCTGATCCTGGGATCCAAATAGTGCTACTATATATATATCAGTTAGGCTTCAAGTGCGTACTTGTTAGTGAAACCTATGTATAAATTGTGACACTAAATACGACTAGTAAGTACTCCAGTACAGTAGCAGTACTAGTATACGTCGGTCAAATTATTCATCATGTCCACACATTGAATTGACATGACAACACGCTGCGCGTGAGGTGACACAAGAATCCCGGCGGCGTGTTCGGGTATTCTGGACTTCAGATTTTGGAGTACCACTTATCTGTCGAAATATTTCATCATTCACTTAAAACAGTCGATTGATCATACATTGAGTACCATATAACTGGAATTACCGATGCAAGTCGAAGAAGGATTGGCCGGTGCTGCCGGCTGGCGTCAAGTTCGATCCCATGGATCAGGAGCTGATCGAGCACCTTGAGGCCAAAGTGAGTGCTGACAGCGCGAGATTTCAGTCTCTCATCGATTTGTTCATACCAACCATCGACAGCGAGCACGGCATATGCTACACCCAACCTGAGAAACTTCCAGCTAAGACAATGATCGGCCGTCTACTTGCACAAACATATTCCTTTGTTTATAGCTCTATTTTTATTTTTAGACGTAGACCTAGTGAAGCAATTACAATTTGACAGTTAATAAAAAGTGAAACAAGTGACTGCAACATGCCAAAGATGTTATGAAAATGCCAACTAGGTACACTAAAACCTGTATTCCACAATACTGCAGGTATCACACTGAGTGGCCTAAGGAAGCATTTCTTCCAGCGCAATTCCAGTGAGTTCAAAAGGGGCACGTGAACGCGTCGCAAGATACAGTCGGAGCGCGGCATGCACGCGATGTGGCACAAGACCGGCAATACCTTGCCGGTGATGGTCAACGACCGGCAGACGGGCAGCAAAAAAGGTTTTGGTGCTGCATACCAAAAAGAACTTCGACCAGCAGAGGACCAACTGGGTGATGCACCAGTAACACCTCGGGGACCTGGAGCAAGAGAAGGAGCGGGAGCTGGTCCTCTGCAAGATTTTCTACCAGACGAACAATAGGGCCAGGAGTAAAAAGATTATAAGTTAGTTTGGTATTGGTAGTTGTACTACCTTGTCGTCCGCAAGTTGGTATTGTTGTTAACGATCTTTTGGTATGAACTTGCATTTGCTTCCAACCATCATGCCGAGGGTCGACGTGGATATAAAGCTGAATCATTTGTTTCGAAACGAATTTTTAGGCACCTGATTTTTATTTGATGGGTAGCATAAGCACCCACCGTTTGAATTCCCGGTTCTCCAATTTTTTTGAAACAAGTGCATGCACTTATTATCACGATAAAAAACAATATCCGTGCTACATCCCAGTTATTAGTCTGTACTTGCAGAATTCTCTCGTTTATTGAGCACGTATATTGTTTTTTCAGGTCGAGCAAGTTTCAACTGGGCTGTAGACTGCCCAGGGTTGGTTTTGTTTTTAATAGGCCCAGCCCATGACGACAACGGGGCACAAAGATCCAACAGGTATCTACTGGCCTCTGGCCCGCCAGTGTTAGTTATATTTTGTCTTACAACATTCGCAGGCAGTTTTTTTACTGAATCAAACACACATCCCAGTTCTATTATCCTCTTGAAACACATGTCCTACATCCGTTTTCTAATCTCTACCTATAGTTTTACTAGTTCATATACACGTATCACTATATTTAAAACACATAAAATTCCCTTTTCGTATTTACATCCTTATTTTTGTTGTTTTTTCCCACCCAGCGCTGATTTTTTACCACTGGTTTTCCCTTAAACCAACTCAATTGTCACACGTCTTATTTGCTTACAAAAACAAAACGATTTTTTTGGCAAATCAATAAGTTCTTGAAAAAATGTTTATCATTTCGGGATTACAACAGTTCAGACTCCACAGAAATATGCAAAATAAGGTTGAACTTTTTGACCGTGGTCCTGGGTAGAAAATGGGTTGTAATAAATTACTTAAGAATTAGCAAACGGGCTGCAAATTATAAAAAATAGCAAATGGGCTTTATGTTGTCTGCCACAGATTTGGAGGCTGACTTGTGGGCCAACTAAGTTCATGCGTACACAAGGTTTCTCAAAAAAGAGACTTAGTCAACAATCGACTCTACCAGCGTCAGACCGTTAGATGTCAATCTAACGGCAATCGTGCTTCTTCAGTCTCTGATATTCCTGCCCCAGCCGCCCAAACCAGCGCCGTCGGAACCGCCTGCTCCCGCCTCCCGTGGCCGGCAGTGCTGCCGGGAAGGCCTCACGGCCCCATCATACTCGCATCCCTGGCCTATCTATCCCTCTACTCACCCACACCTCCTGTTATTTTCCGGCGACGACAGCCGAACCAGTCAACCCTCGTACTCTCCACCGCGTGGGCAGCCACTGTCGTGTCTTCCCCGACTCCGTGTCGTTCCTTTCATAGGCCTCGCCATCGTCCACCGCCCTGGTGCTCTCGGTGCGGCTTGGTCAATGATGTCCATCCAACGGCCGTAGTGCTTCTTCAACCTCTGGTCTTCTTGCCCCAGCCGCCCAAAGCAGCGCTGGTCGTGTTGCATGCTCCTGCCTCCCGTGGCCGGCTGTGCTGCCGCGGAGGCCTCACCGTCCCCATACTACTCCCACCGCTGGCCAGGCCATACCTCCACTCCCCTATTCTCCCTGTTATTCTGCAGCGACGGCAGCCTCACACCGCAGCCGAACTAGTGAACCCTCGTACTCCTCTCCGCGTGGGCATCCACTGTCGCGTCTTCCCCGGCTCCGCGTCGTCCCCTTCCCAGGCCTCGCCGCCGTCCACCCCTGTGGTGCTCTCGACGCGGCGTGGTCAACGACCGACTTCCATCGGAAGAGTACTGTACGTGGAGAGGCTGACAGCTGGGTCCACGGCAGCCGCAAGGAAGTGCCTCCTTATTGCGCGCAAAATAATTATTCCTCCACCTGACAGCAGGGACCCACCGGACGGGCCACCAGTATTTCGCGAAAAAAACATTTCCCCCCTGACTGCTGGGACCCACTGGACGGGCCACCGTATTTCATGAAAAAAAACGTTTCCCCTGACTGCTGGGACCCACCGGACGGACCACCGTATTTCGCGAAAAAAACATTCCCCCCACTGTCAGCTCGGACCCACCGGAAGTGCCTCCTTATTACGCACAGAAAAATGAATACTCCCCCTGCTAGTTGGGACCCACCATGGTGGGAGGCTGACTTGTGGGCCTACTAAGTTGACGGGGATGGAGGGTTTTGTCTACTTAGTCAATATGAACGATTCTAGCTCTAGTGACTGTATGATGTCCATCGAACGGCCGTCGTGCTTCTTCAATCTCTGCTCTTCCTGCTCCAGTCGCTCAAACAAGCGCCGGCGGGACTGCCTGCTCCCTCCTCCCCGCGGCCGGCTGTGCTGCCGCGCAGGCCTCACCGCCCCACCGTACTCCCATCGCTAGCCTAGCCATCCCTCTACTCACCCACACCTGCTGTTATTCTCCGGCGGCGGTAGACGAACCAGTAAACCCTCGTACAGTCATACTCCCCTCCACGTGGGAAACAACTGCCGAGTATTCCCTGCCTCCGTGTCGTTCCCTTCCTAGGCCTCGCCATCGTCCACCGCCCTGGTGCTCTCGGCGTGGCCTGGTCAACGTGGTCAACGACCGACATGCTTCTGAAGTGGACTGTACGTGGACAGGCCGATAGCTGGGTCCATGGCCGCACGCAAGGAAATGCCTCCTTATTACACGCAAAATAATGATTCCTCCACCTGACATCAGGGACCCACCGAAAGGGCATTTGTATTTCGCGAACAAAACGTTACCGCCGCAGACAGCTCGAACCCACCAGCTATATCTTCGCACGCAAGGAAGTGCCTCCTTATTACGCACAAAAAAAAGAATACTCCCCCCGTTAGCTGGGACCCAGTATAGTGGCAGGCTGACTTGTGGACTTACTAAGTTTACGGGGACGAAGGGCTTTGTCAACTTAGTCAATATGCACGATTCTAGCTCCAGTGACCGTACCATGTCCATCCAACGGCCGTAGTGCTTCTTCAACCTCTGGTCTTCTTGCTCCGGCCGCCCAAACCAGCGCCGGTCGTGCCTCATGCTCCTGCCTCCCATGGACGGCTGCGATGCAGCGGAGGCCTCACCGCCCCCTACTACTCCCACCACTGGCCAGGCCATCCCTCTACTCACCCACACCCCCTGTTATTCTGCGGTGACGGCAGCCTCACACCG
This sequence comes from Triticum urartu, assembly GCF_003073215.2. Classification (NCBI taxonomy): domain Eukaryota; kingdom Viridiplantae; phylum Streptophyta; class Magnoliopsida; order Poales; family Poaceae; genus Triticum; species Triticum urartu. Next base: position 350,450,037 of record NC_053022.1, read on the forward strand.
CAGCGAACCAGTGAACCCTCGTACTCCTCTACGCGTGGGCATCCACTGCCGCGTCTTCCCCGGCTCTGCGTTGCCCCCTTCCTAGGCCTCGCCGTTGTCCACCGCCCAGGTGCTCTCGGGGCGGCGTGGTCAACGTGGTCAAGGAACGGCTTCCATCGGACTTTGTTGTACGTGGAGAGGCTGACAGCTGGGTCCACGGCCGCAGCAAGGAAGTGCCTCCTTATTACGTGCAAAATAATTATTCCTTCACCTGACAGTGGGGACCCACTGGATGGGCCACCGTATTTCGTGAAAACAATGTTTCCCCCTGACTGTTTGGACCCACCAGCTACACCTTCGCACGCAAGGAAGTGCGTCCGGGCAAAAAAAACGATTCGCCCCCCTGACTGCTGGGACCCACCAGCTACATCTTCGCACGCAAGGAAGTTCCTGACAGTCGGGACCCACCTGGTCGAAGCATACGTAGCGTTGTCATTCTGGTCGCGAACGTGTACGTACATACAGGTCAATGTAGAGGCGCGCACGTTTCATAGTAGAGGCGCGCACGTGTCGTAGTAGAGGCGCGCACGTAGCATGTACACGTATGTACAGCGGCCAGGGTGCAAGAAAGAAAATACGGCCACGTATGTGTACATATGGGTGGGGTCTCGAACGCCTACTCGCGCATATGTACGGCCAAGGCTCGTGTACATGGCTGGGTCGGAACGGCGAAACAGCGTCATCGTCGTGTTCATGGGGAGGCAATGGAATGCGTCGTGTTCATGGGGAGGCAACGTAATGCGTCGTGTTCATGGGGAGGCAACGGAATGCGTCATGTTCATCGGGAGGCAACGGAACGCGTGGGAGCCAACCGGCTGGGTCGGAACGGAATGCGTGGTCGTGTTCACCGGGAGGGCTTGGACAGAACGGGCGATGGAAACGAGGCCTGAACAGGGTCCTGTTGATCAGGAGGGGTCTGGCGTACTGCAAAACGGAGAAAACGGACCTCCTACGGTCGAAACGGGGGTCCTGTTGATCGGGAGGGGTGTGGCGTACCGGAAAACGGACGAAACGGACCTCCTATGGTCGAAACGGGAGTCCTGTTGATCGGGAGGGGTGTGCCGTACCGCAAAACGGACGAAACGGGCCTCCTACGGTCGAAACAGGGGTCCTGTTCATCGGGAGGGGTGTGGCGTACGGCAAAACGGGACTCCACGGGATACTGTTCATCTCCACCGTCGACCACCTCCAGCCTCCATGGGCTACCGTCGACCTCCTCCAGCCTCCACGGGTTCCTGTTCATCCAGCCTCCACCGCGCGCTACTCCACCGGCTACTGTTCAACCACCCCTCCACTATCTACTGTTCATCGAGCCCTCTACACCACGGGGTCCTGTTCAACCACCCCTCCACGGGCACCCCTCCATCGTCTACTGTTCATCCAGCCCTCCACTATCTACTGTTCATCGAGCCCTCTACACCACGGGGTCCTGTTCAACCACCCCTCCACGGGCACCCCTCCATCGTCTACTGTTCATCCAGCCCTCCACCACACCACGGGGTCCTGTTCATCCAGAGGCAACGCCACCGCTCACTGTTCATCCAAACCCCCCGCAACACTCACTATTCATCCCAGAGGCAGCATCGATCGGCTTCATTTAGCAGCAGTAGCGAAGGAATCGCTCGATCGGGTTCAGTTAACAGCCATCGATCGATCGCTCGGGTTCAGTAACGCGTAGCCTGCAGTGCAATCGCTCGGGTTCAGTTAGAGCCCAACGCCTCGCTCGGGTTCAGTTAGAGCAAACGCCTCACACACGCGCGCGTACGTGTACGAGAGAAACGCGCATCCCTCAGCCGCCGACCTCACACCGTAACCGGGAACTCCCCAAAATTTTCCTCCCCCTCGCTTCTACCATGGTTTTTTCCGTCTTGGACGGCCTAAAGAATGTCATGCAGCTGCGTCTCCGGCCCGCCCAGGACGAAAAGCCCATTTTCTGTCATGATTTTTTGTCATCGAAGTAGGAGCCCACCACATCTATGATGATAACGGGTTTTGTCACAATTATCGTCATAGAAGTGTCATATGTATGACAGAAAAAAATTCGTTTGGCCCAAAATGTCACGGATGTGTCTTTTTTTTGTAGTGCTTCATCAACAAGGAATCAAGACCCTCGCGAGGGGCCAAACCTTGCGAGGCGGACGACACAAGACCTCCTCAGGAGCGGCCTCACCAGGCTGGCTCGTGAGGGGCGGAGAGTTCAAGGCTAGGAAAACGTCGCGAGGTTCTCGTGACGTGAGCCATGACGATGGAGACCAGGCGGGCGCCAGCGCGCGCAGTGTCCTTGTTTCCTCTTTGGTGCTAAGGGGGCAAGCGCAAGTGCGGAGTACCAAGGCATCAAGCAAAGGTTTCCATATCGGTGCAATGAGACCAAGACCAGAAGGGCGGCAAGACAGAGGTCACCGTGGAGCCCAAGACGGCGTCACCACCAGAGCCTTTGGCAGGCGAAGATTGCTTTTGTCAGGATAGCTTGTACTAGCTGTCCCCTTTCAAATTGGCCGTTGTTGGCTCCCTTCCTGCTCAATATTTGGGGAGAGGACCAAGGCCACTATAAATAGAACTGTCCGCCACCGTAGCTAGGGAGGAGAGATGTGAGATTGGAGCCACCCACATCCTTGTTCACACACCCACCGAGAACAAGAACACCTCTCCTCAGGAGGCTGTTCTTCCCCTTGTAATGTTCATCCTCAGCCCAAGAGGCAATCCACCACCACCACACTGGAGTAGGGTATTACACCACAACGGTGGCTTGAACCAGTATAAATCTTGTGACCTTAGTGTTGTGAATTCGTCGAGTTAGTTTGTAAGATCTTAGCTAAGTTAGGATATGGATCAATAGGGGGGAAATCTTCGTGCGCACCCCAGTGTTTGAACCTTAAGGGTTTTGCCGGAACCCGTGATCCGACATTTGGCGCGCTAGGTAGGGGTGCGCCGAAGCTTCCTTTTCGTCGCTCTGCGTCACGTTGATTCATCATCTCCATGGCGTACGCACGCCGTGCCCGCACCGAGCGCCGGGCTTCCCTCGCCACCCGTGTTGCTCAGACGGCCCTGATCGGCGGGCTACCCTGTCGCTCTCCGTCGCCTGCGGCCAACGCCGCCATCGGCCCGGCGGGGAACGAGCAGCAAGCATCCTCGCTGCACCCCTTGGTGCAATGGGACGGCCGCACCGCCACTCCATCATTGACTCCCGCTGGTTCGTCGTCTCACGCTCGTCGCGTTCCCGCGAACGCACGGGCCGCGCTCCTCATGGCGCACGAGCTCCTGTGCTACTGCCTAGTCGACGACCTCTACGAGGACTGGCTTGACCACATCGCCGAGCTTGTCCGTGCTGCAGGGGGCTCCCCTGCGCCGTCCCACTCTCTGCCTCGCCCTCCTCCAGCCACGGGCGACGCAGCTCACGATGCACCTTCACCACCTCTGCACCAAGACAGCGCCCTAGCGCCAAGGCACGCGGCTCCACGGTGCGACCCACCGCGTCTGGCGCCCGCGCGTGAAGAAAGAAGCTGTCAAGAAGTCCCTCGACCGCAAGGGAACGCTCTGCCACTCCTCGCACCGCCGCGCTAGGATCGTTTGCTGCAGCAAGGCCCCGCGCCACTTGCCGTAGCGGCGCGTGGGCGCCAAGACCAAGCTCCACCTCCAAGGCAGGCCTCGATGACCACGGCCGGCTACCGCGCCTTCACCCCGAGCTGCCTAGCGTCGCCTGGCCGGGCAAGTTCAAGCCAGATCTGCTTCCTTGCTACAATGGCACCCCTGACCCCGCAGAGTTCCTGCAGCTCTATGAGCTGAGCATCGAGGCGGCCAACGGCGATGAAAAAGTCATGGTGAACTAGTTTCCCATGGTTCTCAAGGATGGCCCCCACTCCTGGCTCCTGAACCTGCCTCCAGGCTCGATTTCCTCCTAGGACGAGATGTGCAACCGCTTCATCGCCAACTTCCAGGGCACTCGCGCCCGCCCCCCGGTCGTGGGTGACCTGCGCCGCATCAAGCAACAACCAGGAGAGACCCGGCAGAAGTACATCCAGCGCTTCAACAACGCACGCATAAAAATCCCCAAGGTGACCGATGAGGTCATCATCTCTACGTTCTCCGATGGCGTCCATGACGTCAAGATGAAGGAGGAGCTCGCCATCCATGAGGAGATGTGCACGACCTTGGGGCTGTTCAACATCGCGACCAAGTGTGCGAGAGCTGAGGAGGGGCGCCTCTCCCTCCTCGAGCTCCCTGCTGCGGACCCGGAGGAGAAGAAAGCCAAGGCCAAGGACGTGCAGCGCAAGGGAACTGCCTTACTCGCGGCAGAACGAAACACCAAGCAAGGCAGAGACCAGCCCGAGTCATCCAAGAGCAGCGGACCGTTCTGCGCCTTCCACAACCTGCACACCCACAACACCAGCGACTGTCAAGAGCTCAGAGCCATTCGAGAAGGACGCTTCGGTCGAGGCCCCGAGTGCAGCGACCGGGGCTACGACCGAGGAGGAGGATGCGGTGGCGTACGCTGGGATGACCGTGGCCCACACCAGGAGTGGCACGACCGGCCTCATGAGGACCGCTAGCAGGATCAGCCTCGCGAGGGTACCTGGAGGGACCAGCCTCGTGAGGCTCGTCCTCAAGGAAACGTTGGCCTTCCTCCACTACCGCCACCACCCAGAAGGAATGATGACCACCATCAAGATGAGGGGGCTGGGGGCTACCAGGAGCCACGCACTATCGCCTGCATCTTGGGCGGAGTTCAAGCCCCAGCCTCGCAGCGTATCTTCAAACAGTTTGCTCGTGAAGTGAATGCAGTTCTCCCCAAGCTCGAGGCCACACGCCTACTCAGATGGTCCAGGTGCCCCATCACGTTCAGTTCCGCAGATCAGCTCAAGTGCGCAGCTACTGCAGGCGTCCTCCCAATGCTCTGTTCACCAGTCATCAGCAACATGCAAGTTACCAAGACCCTCATCGACTGCGGTGCAGGGTTCAATTTCCTGTCCGTCGACACGTTCGACAACCTCCAAGTGCCATATGACCAGCTTCAGCCTACCAAGCCTTTCTCAGGAATGACCGACGGCTCTACTACCCCGATCGGGCAGGTCCGCCTCCCCATTACCTTCGGAGAACGCAACAACTACCGCACCGAACTCATCGACTTCGACATCGCCTACATCCACCTGCCATACAACGCCATCCTCGGGTATCCAGCCCTAGCCAAGTTCATGGCGGTGACCAATCACAGCTACAATGTCCTCAAGATGCCGGGAAGCTATAACAGCCTGGTTTTTGGCCCTTTTCTTTTTCTTTCTGATTTATTGGTTTTTGCTCTGTTTTTATTTTTGGAGTGGTTCTGTGGCCTTGTCACCTAGAAAATCATCTTCATTTCCTCTCCCAAGTGGCTCATCATTCTAAAAAATTTCCAAGATCATGTCACTCCAATGCTTGACCAAACCCTAAAATCTTTTTCTAGGAAATATTCCTTTTTCTATTAAAGGAATAACCCTGTCTGCCCTAGGTTGTGAAGCAACCTATGTTTCTGTCACTCCCAAAAATCTCAATTAATTCTCATAATTTCTTTGGGTAATATATTGCTCAAATATGCCCAAACTTTCCTGTCCTAGCCCAAGAATAATTCCTCACTAATTATTCTTCATTTCTGTCCAGAGGGGCACTTTGTGAAGGAAGTTCCACCTATCCTTTCCTGATTGCTACCAAATCGTTTGGGCATTTTCTTATGTCCAAATCATGGCCTCATGCAAAAATTCAACTTTATTTGCCTAGCCAAACTTTCTCAATGATTTTTCTAATTTTCTATCAAACAGAAGCCAGTGTGAAGGAAGTGCTAGCTAGGGGTACCCAAATAAGTTGAAATTTTGCATGACTCTTATTGTGCTCATATTATCCCCCTCATCTAAAATTCAGCCCCATCCAATCGTCTATGTGGGCACAGGACCAAATCTTTACTTCTGGTAAAATTTTCAGGTTGTGAAGCAAGTGCATTTTATATTGCTTCAAAAATCCTGATAAATTACCAGACTGTTCTCCTACCTGAATAACTTCTCTCCACCAATTTTGGCACCATTTCACCAAGACAATATTTCTCTAGAATTATTGCAAGATTCTGGTCAGTGAAGATAGTTGTGAAGGAAGTACCATTTTGGTAAATAAATTTGGTATGAAACTTTTACAGCATCTTCACATGATCAAATCATTAAGCCTTGCCAAATTGGAGCTCAAGTGGCATCATCATGTGAGTGCATCATCCAAATCTTGATTTTGGACCAATTTTGGGGGTTTCACAGCAACTATATTAGTCTGTGCTCCATTATGCCCCAAAACCTCCAGGATCATAGTCCTTACTTAGTTAATCATTGCAGACAACTCCATTTGACCCAATCAAATCCCTGTGAATCACCAGTGCACGGCCAAGTTTACTATAGTAAACTTCAGAGAGCTTAGTTACCATTTAACCATAGCACCCCAGATCCAGCCATGGCCCCATCAATGCTCCAGTTTGGAAGGACTATCAGCTAGACAATGTTTTGGGTGCTGTAGAGCATTGAATGCCCCGGTTCACATGGTGACTACGATGATGGCGAGGCTGTGCGCGCGCTCTGTGCGCAGTGGCCTCGTCTAGGGCACCGTTTCTGCTTCGTCTGCTCCCCTCTCGTCGTCTTAGAGCTTGTGAGCATGTCCAGTGGCTGCATCTCGTCGTCGTGGTTCCCCTGGACCCCCCTTCCCCTCCGTCAGCTTCCTTACCGATGCAAACCGCCACGTGCCCACGGACGTACAGTGGCGTTTTGGCTCGGTGCATCGCCCTCATCTTCCTCCCTGTGCTCCGTTGGCCTCCTCTACCCCGTGAGAACCTCCACTGCTCCTCCCCCGTCGTCTACCAGCGAGCTCATGCGCGTGCACACGCGTCCGTGGCGCTGGCCACGTGTCTGCGGTGACGACAGCGCGACACACCCCTCCCCTGCCTATATAAGGCCGTCCCGGGCGCGTTTCTCCTCACTACTCAACCTCACTCACTCCCAGAAGCCTCCCTGGCCCCTTACCTGAGCTCCAAGAGCTCTCGAGTCCTCCAATGGCCGCCTCGGCCGCCGACGGCCCTGCTCAAATCCGAGCGAGACCAAGCCCCTCCCCTCCTTACGCCACCACCAGAGCCCCTCACGGACACCCCTGGCTCCTCCCCGCCCTTAGCCTCCTCCTCCAATGGCCTCTGGCCACAAGCCCATCACCGCCTGGAGCCGTCGTCCGCTGCAGTCACGGCTTTGCTCAATGCCATCCTCCCCACGGTGTGTGGATGCTCCAGGCGGGTGCGGCTCATCTCCCTGAGCACGCCGATGTGCTGCATGGCTCGGGGGACGGCCGGAGTCGGCCAAGCGAGCGCTGGCGCTGATACGTCTCCAACGTATCTATAATTTTTGATTGCTCCATGCTATATTATCTACTATTTTGGACATTATTGGGCTTTATTATCCACTTTTATATTATTTTTGGGACTAACCTATTAACCGGAGGCCCATCCCGGAATTGTTGTTTTTTGCCTGTTTTAGGGTTTCGAAGAAAAGGAATATCAAATGGAGTCCAAACGGAATGAAACATTCGGGAACGTGATTTTCTCATCGAATACAACTCAGGAGACTTGGACCCTACGTCAAGCCAATTAACAGGAGGCCACGAGGTAGGGGGGCGCGCCTGCCCACCCCCAGGCGTGCCCTCCACCCTCGTGGGCCCCCTGTTGCTCCACCGACGTACTTCTTACTCCTATATATATCCACGTACCCCCAAACGATCAGATACGGAGCCAAAAACCCAATGGGATAATTTTGTTTTTGCCACTCTAGATTTTGCCAATTTTCCTTATACCATTCTAGATTTTGACATTTCACTTTTTCCACTCATAGCTTTTGACAATTATCACAATTGCCATTCCGTGGCAAAAGTAGAATAATTTTATTTGATTTTTGCCACTCTTAGCTTTTGAAATGTATAACAATTGCCACTCCGAAATTTTTGCTTTTGCCACCGGAATGGCAATTCAGATAATTTTCAAAAACTAAGAGTGGCAAAAGTGAAATGTCAAAATCTAGAGTGGCATAAGGAAAATTGGCAAAATCTAGAGTGGAAAAAACAAAATTTTCCGAAACCTAATTCCACCGGCGCAACTTTCTGTATCCACGAGATCCCATCTTGGGGCCTGTCCCGGAGCTCCACCGGAGGGGGCATCGATCACGTAGGGCTTCTACATCATCATACAAGCCCCTCCGATGAAGTGTGAGTAGTTTACTTCAGACCTACAGGTCCATAGTTAGTAGCTAGATGGCTTCTTCTCTCTTTTTGGATCTCAATACAATGTTCTCCCCCTCTCTCGTGGAGATCTATTCGATGTAATCTTCTTTTTGCGGTGTGTTTGTTGAGACCGATGAATTGTGGGTTTATCATCCAGTCTATCTATGAATAATATTTGAATCTTCTCTGAATTCTTTTATGTATGATTGGTTATCTTTGCAAGTCTCTTCGAATTATCAGTTTGGTTTGGCCTACTAGATTGGTTGTTCTTGCCATGGGAGAAGTGCTTAGCTTTGGGTTCGATCTTGCGGTGTCCTTTCGCAGTGACAGAAGGGGCAGCAAGGCACGTATTGTATTGTTGCCATCGAGGATAACAAGATGGTTTTTTTATCATATTGCATGAAACTATCCCTCTACATCATGTCATCTTGCTTAAGGCGTTACTCTGTTTTTAACTTAATACTCTAGATGCATGCTGGATAGCGGTCGATGAGTGGAGTAATAGTAGTAGATGCAGGCAGGAGTCGGTCTACTTGTCTTGAACGTGATGCCATACCTAGATATTCTCATAACTATGCTCAATTCTGTCAAGTGCTCAACAGTAATTTGTTCACCCACCCTAGAATACTTATGCTCTTGAGAGAAGCCACTAGTGAAACCTATGGCCCCCGGGTCTCTTTCTCATCATATCAATCTACATCACTTTATTATTGCTTTGCTTTTTTACTTTGCCTTTTACTTTTCACTTTGCATATCTATACCAAAAATATTATTTATCATCTCTATCAGATCTCACTTTCGTAAGTGACCGTGCAGGGATTGGCAACCCCTAAGTGCATTGGTTGCGTTGAGCTATTATTTTTATGTAGGTACGAGGGACTCGCGCGTAGCCTCCTACTGGATTGATACCTTGGTTCTCAAAAACTGAGGGAAATACTTACGCTACTTTGCTGCATCATCCTCTCCTCTTCGGGGAAATCCAACGCAGTGCTCAAGAGGTAGCAGGCGCCGGCGACTTCCCTCTGCTGACTGGATTAAGGGCGAGCACGAGGAGAAGACGAAGACCACGGCCCCTTCCCTCCAGTTGGCGCGTGGACACTGCGGCCCCACCTGCCAGTGGCTCTAGCCCCGGTCCTGCCTCTGCTGACTGGATTAAGTGGAGACGGAAACCTGTGAATATGTTTTCACTTTTAGAAAGCGCATTTCCCCTCTCCTTCAGGTGAAGTACGATTTCCTTTCCTGAAAGCGTACTTTCTCTTTGTTTCAGCGTGTAATACGTTTTCTAGAGGAGAAGGCGTAGTTCTGCAAAGTATGATTTCTGTTTTTCTGTCCAGGCCCAGTTTGTGAAGTTTTTCTTTGCAAATAGGTCCCTGGCAGAAAACACTTCACAACCTTTTACTCCCAACTCCAAATGAGGTGATTCCAAATCCCACTTCTTCATTTCGTCGAGCCCGTTCCGATGGAATAATTTTCACCATGTTCTGACATTCTGAAAATGACCATTATGCCCTTGCCTTTATTCAGCCCCCTTCGAGAGAGAAAGATTTCCGGCAATTCTTCCTGCGAGCTTCTCGCACTTCTTCCCGGTGATTTCCTCCACCCCAGGCAAGCCACACCCTCCATTTGCATCACTGTAATGCAGTGACATGGTTTAATCTATTTGAACTTGTTCAAAATATTTCTTTAGCTACATGACTTTGTGCATGGCAGTTTCTCAGAGTATTATTTTGATCTTGTTGTTGCCATGTTGTTGTTTCGATTACTAGGAGTTATGTTTGTAGTTGATGAGTATCATGTTGCCATTGGAGTATTAGTGGTTGATATTATGCTTGTTTTCATGATGATATCCGTTATTATATTTTGGAGTATTACTTTGGATGACATGTGCCTTTGGATTCTTAGTGGCTATTATGATTATTTTCATGATGGTATCTAGTATTATTTTGGAGTATTACTTTGGATATCATGTTGCCTTTGGATTATTAGTGGCTAGTGTTAGTTTCAGCATGATGCTAGTTGATATTGTGTTTTGGAGTATGATGATAGATATGATGCTTGCATATGGATTATAGCTGGATAGTTAGTTCTTGATATTTGAGTAGTAGTATTATCGTTCTTGGATTCATCATGATAGTAGTGTTATACTGTCCTCGGAGTATTTTGATATGACGATATTAATACTTGGATTATTTGTTGGATATTGCTATGACTTGGGTTGTAGTTTGATAGTTGATATCGGAGTATCAGTTATCACAGTTATATTTTTGGGGATAAATTCCGTCATTAAGTTGGTCAGGTGCCACCGAACCGGGCTTTCTCCAGTGCAACCACATTTGCCTTTATGGGAAGGCCCTAACGCGATGCTATTCCCGTGTCTCTCGCCGATGCCTCCAATGAGGGAAGGTTATGGGCGCGTGCTACCCTGATCAGGTAGGCGGACATAAGCCTTGTGTGCCCGTTGTTGTTGTTATGTGCACATGTCCCCGTTTGGGACAGTTTATTATTTTGGCCACGACGGTGGCCATTAGTGTCTTTGGTAGACACGGGGCCACCCAGGGCTAGCCAAGTGGGGAGTGAGTCGGAGTGGCCGGGAGAGTGTCATGGCAGTAGATCGGTTTTGTCGGAACGTCATTGGTCCACCCGACTGGGAGTGCGAGGCCATGGGTTCCGTGGTGTGGGTAAAGTGCACTACCTCTGCAGAGTGTGTTTGTTTAAACTATCGATAGTCGCGTCCTCAGTCAAGGGCATGGGTTCGTACTAGGTCACACCATTCAATCAACACTCACATGACGGAATGACTTATAGGTGATTTATATGTTGATATTTTGAGCAGTACAGATTGGCAGGATGTTAATGATGATGTTGGAGACCAACTGTTGGTCATGGTAGTGATCGCCGGAAAGATCACCGTTTGGGACCAAGTGTTGGTCATGGTTGTGATCGCCGGGAAGATCACCGTTTGGTTTTGATCACGAGGTGATCGAGATGGTATATTGCTTAGCCGGTTAGCCAAGGGATATATGGTTATGGAGATCTGAGATGGTGATTTATTAGTATTGTATCAGTTTCATACCATGCTTAGTAGTTGTTTCATCATGGTAGTTGTTAATTAATTAACCTATTAATGCTATGTTATTGACTTGCCTTGATGTTTACGGTTGTTGTGAGCTTGCAAGTACATTAAATGTACTGACCTGGCATGTCATGCTAGATTGCAGGTGATGCCATGCTTGCTTGATTGCTTGTCGAGGTTGACGTGCGTGCGCGCTAGATCGTGTCCCAGCCAGAGTCCCTGCGGAGTGGAGTTCACCACCTTCGTCGTTGTTCCACTGCTAGAAGTATTCTGGTGCTTCGAGTTGTTCCGCTGCTAGCATAGAGCAAGTGTAGTATCGCAGGCGTAGTGTCGCCGTGCTGATGTGCTTCTTTGTAACCTCAGACCCTTATATTATTATTCTTGTAATAAGAGCTGATTTGTTCTATGTCAAGTAGTGCTGTATTCCAGAGACTTTTCCTTGATCTCTAGGCTGGAATACGGGGGCCGGGGTGCCACATCGCTTGGTATCAGAGCAGGTCTGGCTATAGGACGCCCTAGTCAGTGCGAGCGGTAGAAATCGGTAGTTTAAAGGTTGGCTGGTTTATTGCATTTGTTTGTTGCACATCATGCATATAGCCTTATTTGCTGCTGACGATTTATCTGGTGAGTGTAGATGGCATCGGCTCGAATCCACTATAGCTCAGCCTTTGCATTTCTCCAGTTTTCTTTTCCTGCTCATTCTTCGGTGTTTGGCGTCATTTCTGTCCTAGCGGAGTGATGCCAAGTGATCCCGACACTGTTTGCAAAAATGGTGCTCAGGTATTGCGCCGAATTCCTTCCTTCAGCCCCATTTTGTTTTGGTGGTAGCCATGCTTCTACCCTGGATCATCCTTTTTATTGTCATGTTGGCAACCCTTAATGATCTTAGTCATCATAAATAGGGCAATGTCAGCAGCCTCAGTTTTCCCCCGCTATCCTATTTCTTGGACGAGTACGGATCTTTTTTCGTCCACTTGATAATAATGTGGTTGCGACATTCTGTGTCCTGCTACATGGTTACCAAGTATGTCCTCGCCTCCAAGCTAGTCCAGGTTGCTACCTGGCTAAGCTAGCACTTGGTGTAGCATTGTTTACACCAATTCTTCCACACATTTATTCGTCCTCGTGCACATCATCACAGCATGCTAGATCGTAGAACCGGAGATCCTGCAAGATTTGTGTGCTTAAGTAGGCATGCATATTGTGTGACTAGCAGTAATATGTGACTGATTGTGTGTGAATTGATTGTTGTTGTGTGCTTTTTTTTATTTGAGTTTTCTTTTGCTTCTTTCTTTTGGGCCCCGGTGTTACATTATTTCTCCCCTATAAAGAGTTGCTCATCAACCGACACCGGATCCGAAGAATCAGCAAGGAGTTCAAATATTTGGGAACTCATCTAAATAGAATGGAATTCTCAGCCGACTGCAGTGAAATGGGGAATATCTGATTTTGAGGATGATAATCAATTTTGCATTAGTGTGCATGCCTCACAACAGTACTGATAAATTAAGTCCCCATCGGTACCAAATCCTCGCAACAGTAATGATCAAGCCAGCAGCAAGACAAGATGGGTACAAGCTTAACGGTGTATTTTCAGTCAAAGGTATGGATCATATACAAAATTTTGGCTCAACGATGCATGATGCTTGAAATATGTTATCATCCAAAATAAAGTCAGCATGTGATATTCTCAAGGAAGACAGTCAAACAAATTTTCTCATGCAAATAATCAGCCACCGAATATTATGGGCGTGTGTGTAGATTTCAGTCTGCATATTAGTATGAAGCTTTGATGAAAGAAACCCAGTCTTCTCCCACATGTTATCGGAAGAAATTTATGATGCAAGGCTCCTCAATTTTCCTCAGCATGATATGTGAACAATTTCCGGTCCAAGATACCCGCCTTTCTCAGCAAGATACCTCAGTAAAAGCTTCTGATAGACGGAAAATGAATCCTTCTCGATAAGCAACCCGAGGAGAAGCTTCTCAACTATGGAAACCCGGCTTCTCCTACACAATAATCATGTCAAGCTTCGTGTGTAAGCTATCGAGGCTTCTTCTGCACTTTACCGAGACAAAAGCTTCGAGCAGAAGCTAACGAGCCTTCCTCAGCAAGCTACACGAATGGCTTTTCTCTGCAGTTCAAGGGTCAGATTTGCAATAATTTTGTCAAAGGTACAGTGCAGTCAAAACATATGCCTACCTCAAGAATTAAGTGTTTGGTTGCATATGATTTTTATATATGGTGAGCATGCATCCCCAGTCTCATCAGTCACTCATACGAGATGTGGCAAGGATCCAACAGATATACCTAAGGAAAGTACGGATCCCACAGCCTCATGAATCACGCAAATGAAGATAAACAGAGATACATTTCATATAATACAAGGATCGACAAGATCTGGAGATGACATCACAGAATCAACAACCTTGACAATGGTCATCAAGGTCATTATTCCCGCAACTGACAAGGAGATGTCCTAAAACCTTGTCACCTTCTTGTATGATTGGCCTCAGCAAGGAGCTCCGTGTAGCAACAAACCCCGAGTATATGTCATATGTGCGGACCCAGGTCAGAAAAACAAGCACAAGGAATAATGTCAAAAATATTAATCACATCCATGGTCATACGAAGAATCAAGGATAGGTGTGGTCAAGTTATTTCAGTAAGGTATCCTAACAAATAAAATCATGACCATTAAAGGTTGAGGCTAACAACAAAGGTATGATGATTTTTGCACGACCATCAGGGTCCGGATACCCAAGTCAGTGAAAGCCATAATTCCATATGGATCCACAAAGGCATGCCTGGGGGTCCTGGCGCGCCCAGGTGGGTTGTGCCTACCTGGCCTCCTCTAATATTATTTGCACCAGAAATAATTAAATATTCAGAAAAAAATCATATTGAATTTTCAGAGCATTTTGAGAACTTTTATTTTTGGGTCATTTTTTATTGCACGGGAAATTCAGAAAACAGATAAAACATGGCATTTTATTTTATTTAACTAATAAAAATAGAAAACAAAACGTAGGGACAGAAGGTAGTGCTCACTAAACTCATCAACTTCATACCGCTCAAAAATGATCCATTAATAAGGTTGATCAAGTCTTATTAACAACCACTTTCAATTAGCATGAAACCGAAGAACTATCATAAATCACTAAGTTACCTCAACGGGGATATGAATGTCCCCAACAATAAGCATTTCATATTTCTTTTTGATAGTAGGTAGAGGTATTTGAAAACTTCTAATAGTGATTATCGGAGATTTTTCAATTACATTAAGACCATTCACTTGGAATTGTTTCTTCGGAAAGTGCACCGTATGCTCATTACCATTGGTATGAAAAGTGACCTTGCCTTTATTGCAATCAATAATAGCCCCTGCAGTATTCAATAAGGGTCTACCAAGGATAATCGACATGTTGTTGTCCTCAGACATCTCAAGTATAAGTCAGTCAAAATAGTAACATTAGCAACAACAACGGGCACATCCTCACAGATACCGATAGGTATGGCAGTTGATTTGTCAGCCGTTTGCAAAGATATTTCAGTAGGTGTGAGTTTATTCAAATCAAGTCTTTTATATAAAGAGAAAGGCATAACACTAACGCTAGCTCCTAAATCACACAAAGCAGTTTTCGCATAATTGTTTTTGATGGAGCAAGGTATAGTTGGTATTCCTGGATCTCCAAGTTTTTTAGGTACTCCATCTTTAAAAATATAATTAGCAAGCATAGTGGAGATTTCAGCTTTCGGTATTTTTCTCTTATTAGTGATGATGTCTTTCATATAGTTTGCATAAGGAGGCATTTTCAAGATATCAGTCAAGCGGGTATGCAAAAAGACTGGCCTCAACATTTCAGCAAAGCGTTCAAATTCCTTATCATTTTTCTTTTTAGTTGACTTAGGTGGAAAGGGCATAGGTTTTTGAACCCACGGTTCTCTTTCTTTACCGTGTTTTCTAGCAACAAAGTCTCTTTTATCATATCTTTTATTTTTAGGTTGTGGGTTATCAAGATCAACTGGTGGTTCTATGTCAACATCATTTTCTGGCTCTTTACTATTTGGTTGACTATCCTCATGAACCTCATTATTAGCTTTTTCATTATCAGAAGGTGAGTGTTCACTACCAGGTTGAGTTTCAGCATCAGAGATAGAAACTTCATTATCATTATTAGGAGGTTTTTCCATTTCAGGTTCACTAGGAGCAGGCAAAGTCCTATCAATTTTCTTTTTCTTTTTAGAAGAACTAGGTGCGGTGGTGTTTGTTCCTTTGTGAATCTTGTTCAATTCTTTTTGGGTGTCCCTCAGGATAAAGTGGTTCCTAAATCATTCTACCTCCTCTAGTTACAACTCTAACAGCGAAGTCATGTATATTATTATTCATTTCATCAAGCAATTCTCTTTGAGATTTAGCAACTTGTTCTAACTGAGTTTGAACCATAGAAGCATGCTTTCCAACACCTCTAACATCATTTGAGATTCTAAATAACAAGTCACTCAAGCGAGCAATCATATCAGAATTGTATTTTAATTGTTTCATAACATTTGCATTGAAGTGATCTTGCTTTCTAATGTAGTTTTCAAACTCATAAAGACATTGGCTAGGGTGCATATTGCGAGGATTGTCATTATCATTGAACTTCATTAAAGAATTTACCTCTACCACCTTAGGCAATTATGGTGTATTAAGCCCATGTATTTCTTCAATAGGACGTAAATTTTTGACATCCTCAACTTTAATACCTTTTTCCTTCATAGATTTGTTTGCCTCTTGCATATCTTCAGGATTGAGATATAGTATACCCCTCTTCTTCGGAGTGAGTTTAACTGGTGGTTCAGGAAGAGTCCAATCATCATATTTTTTCAATATATTATTCAATAATTCTATAGCTTGCCCAACAGTTCATTCCCTGAAAACACAACCAACACAACTATCTAGGAAATCCCTAGAAGCATCGGTTAGTCCATTATAGAAGATATCAAGTATTTCATTTTTCTTATGAGGATAATCAGGCAAAGCATTAAGTAACTGGCAAAGCCTCTTCCAAGCTTATGGGAGACTCTCTTCTTTGGTTTGCACAAAGTTAAATATTTCCTATAAAGCAGCTTGTTTTTTATGAGCAGGGAAATATTTTTCAGAGAAGTAATAAATCATATCCTGGGAACTACGCACACAAATAGGAGCAAGAGTATTGTACCAAGCTTTAGCATCACCCTTTAATGAGAACGGAAATAATTTGAGAATAAAGTAATAGCGAGTTTTCTCATCATGAGTAAAAAGGGTGGCTATGTCATTCAACTTAGTAAGATGTGCCACAACAGTTTCAGTTTCATAACCAAGGAAAGGATCAGATTCAACCAATGTAATTAACTCTGGGTCGACGTAGAATTCATAATACTTATCATTAGTAAAGATTGGTGAAGTAGAAAACTTAGGATCATATTTCATTCTAGCATTCAGATATTTTTTCTTATACTTGCATAATAATTTCTCTAGATCATCTCTATCCCTACAAGCCATAATATCTTTAGTTGTCTCCTCATTCATAACTAGCAAGATGCCCATGCATTGCACGGAACATCAAGATGCATTTCTATGAGTAGTTTATCTTGTGAGAGAAAAGGATGAACGAGGGAAGGCCTTATTTGCAAATGTGGAGAGGGGTGTGGGTATATTTTTGCAAAATTACCATAGTTTCCTTCATATCCGTCAGATATAAATCGGACGGCCTATATTGCAAGATGGAAGGCACACCATCATCACCAACTCCGTTTTTTTATATATAATAATAACTAGCAAGATGCCCGTGCGTTGCACGGGACATCAAGATGCATTTGTATGAGTAGTTTATCTTCTGGGAGAAAGAGATGAATGAGGGAAGGCCTTATCTGCAAATGTGGAGAGGAGTGCGGGTCAATTGTCATAGTTTCCTTCCTATCCGTCAGATATAGATCGGACGGCCTATATTGCAGGATGGCAGGCACACCATCATCACCAACTCTGCTTTTTATAAGAGTAGAGACATAACCTTCCGGCACCTTAGGCAATTCATATCTAGGAAGGCTAGTACTAGCAGGTGTTTTAGTAGTTTTAGTTTCAAGCTCATCATCAAATTCAACAACATCATGTTGTATTACTCTAGCAATTTGTTCATCAAGAAAATCACCAAGTGGCACATCATTATCATCAAGCAAGGTACTATAATCATCATAAGCATTATCCATAGCAGAAGTAGCATCATCAATAACTTGCGACATATCAGGATTAATAGCTTGTGGTGGTGTTGCAAGTTTACTTATAACAAAAGGTGAATCTAAAGCATAACTGGATGGCAGTTCCTTACCTCCCCTCGTCTTAGAGGGATAAATCTTAGTCTTGGCATCCTTCAGATTCTTCATAGTGATAAATTGATAATAATCCCAAGTGACTCAACAAATAAAGCTATGCTCCCCGGCAACGGCGCTAGAAAAAGGTCTTGATAACCCACAAGTATAGGGGATCACAACAGTTTTAGAGGGTAGAGTATTCAACCTAAATTTATAGGTTCGACACAAGGGGAGCCAAAGAATATTTGAAGGTATTAGCAGCTGAGTTGTCAATTCAACCACACCTGGAGATTAATTATCTGCAGCAACGTGATTAGTAGCAAAGTAATATGATAGTTTTGATAATAGTAGCAGCAGCAATGGTAACGGTAACAGTGATAACATTAGTTTTGTAACAAGTGCAACAGTAACGATAGCAGTAGTAACTTAGCAAGAACAATATAAGATAAATTCGTAGGCATTGGATCGGTGACTTGTTGGATTATATTCATCATGAGATAGTTATAACCTAGGGCGATACGGCACTAGCTCCAGTTCATTAATATAATGCAGGCATGTATTCCGTAAATAGTCATACGTGCCTATGGAAAGAACTTGCATGACATCTTTTGTCCTACCATCCCGCGACAGCGGGGTCCATACAGAAACTAAGGGATATGAAGGCCTCCTTTTAATAGAAAACTAGAACAAAGCATTAACACACGGTGAATACATGAACTCCTCAAACTACGGTCATCACCGGGAGTGGTCCCGACTATTGTCACTCCGGGGTTGCCGGATCATAACACGTAGTAGGTAACTATAACTTGCAAGATCGGATATAGAACATGGATATAATGGTGATAACATAAATGGTTTAGATCTGAAATCATGGCACCCGGGCCCAAAGTGACAAGCATTAAGCATGGCAAAGTCATAGCAACATCAATCTTAGAACATAGTGGATACTAGGGATCAGGCCCTAACAAAACTAACTCGATTACATGATGAATCTCATCCAACTCCTCACCGACCAGCGAGCCTACAAAGGAATTACTCACTCCCGGTGGGGAGCATCATGGAATTTGGCGATGGAGAAGGGTTGGTGATGACGAAGAACGAAGATCCCCCTCTCTGGAGCCCCAAACGGACTCTAGATCTCGCCTCCCGATGAAGAACAGGAGGTGACGGCGGCTCCGTCTCATGGATCGCGATAATTCTTTCTCCTTGATTTTTTTGGAAAAATAAGATTTTTTTTAGCGTCGGTTTTAGGGTCTGCGAGGCCACCAGGTGGGGAGAACCCACCTGCGCGCGCCAGGAGGGGTGGCGTGCCCTGGTGGGTTGTCCCACCCAGGTGCCCCCTCCGGTGGATCTTGGTTCCAGAAATTCTTATTTATTGTACAAAAAATCCTCGCAAAGTTTTGTTCCATTCCGAGAACTTCTATTTCTGCACAAAAACAAAACCATGGTAGTTCTGCTGAAAACAACGTTAGTCCAGGGTTAGTTTCATTCAAATCATGCAAATTAGAGTCCAAAACAAGAGGAAAAGCGTTAGGAAAAGTAGATACGTTGGAGACGTATAAGCTACCTTTACCAAATCGTGGTCACACACTTAGCTCACACACAGTAGGACATGAACAGAACCATTCCAATTCATTGCCCAGATGGATTAGACCCAACACAACTCTAAGCATAGCAGGCATAACAAGCAAGCATGGATGTGTAGTCACAACATGGCTCAAGAAATTCCTACTCATGCTAGTAGGTTTCAACTATTTACTATGGCAAAGACAGGTCATGCAAAGGAATGGGTTCAACTACCGCAACATGTAACAGTTGAATCGTTGTTTTCCTAATGTAGTAAAATAGATCAAGAGTGAGAGACTGGGGTTGTATCGGAATGCTCAAAGAGAGGTTTGCTTGCCTGACACTTCTAAAGATAGTAATGTTCTTCATCGGTGTCAACGATCACAACATCGGAAACATCGGCTACCGAGAAGGAAGAACACCGGCTAGCAGAGAAGGAACACAATCAATGCAATGCACATTCACATGAATGACATGTCATATTAAGGTTTTGAATTCACCTAATGCAATATTTAGCCAAGTTAATTGAAGTGGAATTCAAACAAGATCAAATTCAACCTCCGAATGTTATTTCATAAATTGGCCTAATCATGATTTGTCCTATTTAGTGATGTTAACCTGTTCAAACATGCATGATCATGACATAAACTGATTCTTCATATTTTTTGGATAATTTTTAATATATAATTTTTTCATCTGAGTTACGGTTGAATTTCTATGAATTTTAGAAGTTTTAAACATTTTCTAAAATTTCCAATTTTATTTAGAAATATGAAAATTCTAGTGAATGTATTCATGACATCAACACGGCGTCATAGTGATGTTAGCAGTCAACTAGGTCGGCCAGGGTCAAACCTGACGTGTGCGGTCCACACGACACAGTGAGTTAAACAGGGTTTTATTTAAACCTAAACTAATTTAGCTTGTTAATTAGGGCATGGGGCCCGGTTTTCATTGAACTGGGAGGTTAGTTAGCCCCGTCATTAGTGCTAATGATGGTGCCACATCGGCTGTGCTGGCGATTAGCCGCCGACGACTTTTCCTCACAGCGGAGTCCCATCGGGACGGCGCTACGAGCGTCGGCTGGATGCGCTGGAGGCACCAAAGGAATGCCCATCCTTGCATGCATCGATAGGAGCCCATGGAAGGTTCGAGGTGGCCGGAGACGGCGACCATGGCGACCTTGGCGGCAGCTAGAGCTCGGCTAGGTGCGGGCATGGGGCTGCAGGGCACGAGGAGTCAAGCTGGGCGCTTGGTTGGGTTTCTGAGAGCTCCAGGGGTCCAAACCCGTGCTCAAACGCGACGGTTGTGCACTATATCAATGACAGCAACATGGGTAGCGGCGAGGAGCTCACGAGCATGGCGGGGATCAGGGCTAGAGCATGAATTAGAAGAAGGGGATAGAGGGAGAATGCGTGGGATCTCACATCAATTTGAATAGAGTAGGCGATGAGGCCGGGGAAGCACGGGAGGGAGCGGATCGATCGGAGGCGTGCGGCGGCCGAAGGTTGAAGACAAGCTAAATGGTGATGCGTCAGGGCTTCCTGGCCTGCTTGGCTTGCTATAGACGAAGAGGGCAATGATGCGGATCTTCTGGACATGTCGATGAGGTGAGGGGTGGACGGTGGTGCTCGTTAGTGCTCTCGGCCATGAGCAAGGAGAGAGGGGGAGAGAGGCAGAGGAGAGGGTGAGGACGATGGAGAATGGGAGGGGGTCGAAGGGGTGTCATGTCGCTCGAGGGAGATGGTAGTGGCGATCAGACGGGTAGGAGGTGGTCGGGCGCGTGCCGGCTCGCGTAGGGCACGTGCCCAGTCCTTCTATCCAAAATAGGAAGATGACTGGCACAACATAGCTAGGTTGGGCTATCTCTTATTTGTTTTTTCCATTTTCTATTCTATTTTCTGCAGTTGTTTTGAATTTGGTTTGCTAACCGAATTATTTTTGTTGCTTCTGAAAATTATTGTGGGAGCTAACTGAGTTATTCCAAAGCCCCACAAAATATTTCAGAATTACTGATACGTCTCCATCGTGTCTATAATTTTTGTTTGTTCCATGCCAATATTCTACAACTTTCATATACTTTTGGCAACTTTTTATACTATTTTTGGGACTAACATATTGATCCAGTGCCCAGTGCCAGTTCCTCCTTATTGCATGTTTTTTGTTTCACAGAATATCCATATCAAACGGAGTCCAAACGGGATAAAAACTGATGGAGATTTTTTGGAATATATATGATTTTTGGGAAGAAAAATCCATGCGAGACGGTGCCCGAGGTGGCCATGAGGCAGGGGGCGCGCCTGCCCCCCTGGGCGCGCCCCTGACCCTCGTGGACCACCCGTAAGGCGGTTGGTGCCCTTCTTTCGCCGCAAGAAAGCTAATTTCCGGATAGAGATCGTGTCAAAATTTCAGCCCAATCAGAGTTACGGATCTCCGGGAATATAAGAAACGGTGAAAGGGAAGAATCTAAGAACGCAGAAACAGAGAGAGACAGAGAGACAGATCCAATCTCGGAGGGGCTCTTGCCCCTCCCGTGCAATGGAGGCCATGGACCAGAGGGGAAACCCTTCTCCCATCTAGGGAGGAGGTCAATGAAGAAGAAGAAGAAGGAGGGGGGCTCTCTCCCCCTCGCTTCCGGTGGCACCGAAGTGCCACCAGGGGCCATCATCATCACCACGATCTACACCAACACCTCCGCCATCTTCACCAACATCTCCATCACCTTTCCCCCTCTATCTACAGTGGTCCACTCTCCCAAAACCCGCTGTACCCTCTACTCGAACATGGTGCTTTATGCTTCATATTATTATCCAATGATGTGTTGCCATCCTATGATGTCTGAGTAGATTTTTGTTGTCCTATCGGTGGTTGATGAATTTCTATGATTGATTTAATTTGCTTGTGGTTATGTTGCTGTCCTTTGGTGCCCATCATATGATTGCGCGCGTGGATCACACCATAGGGTTAGTTGTATGTTGATAGGACTATGTATTGGAGGGCAAGAGTGACAGAAGCTTCAACCTAGCATAGAAATTGATGCATACGGGATTGAAGGGGGACCAATTTATCTTAATGCTATAGTTGGGTTTTACCTTAATAAACGTTAGTAGTTGCGGATGCTTGCTAATAGTTCCAATCATAAGTGCATAGAATTCCAAGTCAGGGATGACATGCTAGTAGTGGCCTCTCCCACATAATACTTGCTATCGGTCTAGTAAAGTAGTCAATTGCTTAGGGGAAATTTCACAAATCCTACCACCACTTTTCCACACTCTCTATATTTACTTTATTGTTTCTTTATCTAAACAGCCCCTAGTTTTTATTTAACTAATCTTTATTATCTTGCAAGCCTATCCAACAACACCTACAAAGTACTTCTAGTTTCATACTTGTTCTAGGTAAAGCGAACGTCAAGCGTGCATAGAGTTGTATCGGTGGTCGATAGAACTTGAGGGAATATTTGTTCTACCTTTAGCTCCTCGTTGGGTTCGACACTCTTACTTATCGAAAACTGTTGTGATCCCCTATACTTGTGGGTTATCAATTACCGGAGCTATAAATGATTTATAGCGATTATAACCCCAGTCCAAATAGTTTTATGCCTTAATTCAAAAATCCAGAAATGACCTAGAAAAAATGTGCACCATTTTTGCAGAGGTTTGCACCCTTTTAAAAAATGATGAACTTTTCTGAAGGGCATTTTGGGTCCATTGAAAAAGAATTTATTTTAACCTATTGATTTAATTTGGTGCTAGAGTTTTGATCATCCCCAATTCAGATTTCAAATAAATTTAGACATGATGCATGGATGCAAATGCCACTATTTACAAACATTATTCTAGGGCTGTGAAAATATTAAATATCCAAGATTGGTACTATAATAGCATGGAATAATCAAAAAATATATATACATTGGAGATGTATCAAAGACTGATAAAATCACTTGTGTGTGGCAATACTCGGTTATATCGGATAATTAATCTTCATAGAGATGAAGTATAAGTTTTGAATTAATTGAATACAATTGAGATGTATAAAGTTCGATGGATATAATAGGATTCGGTGAATATTTATACTTCATGAATGTTATATGAGTAAATATGATTTACTTGATAAAACATAAGAACTAAAATATTTGAAGCAGTTGAAAGAAATTCAGGATGCAGATATAATATCATTATGACAGAAGATAAAAGGATTCTTCTTTCATGAAGAACTATATCTAAGTCATGAGTTTAGCAAGCAATTGAATAATTGTGGAGCTATTATTACCAATTTTCTCTTATTAAATTTTGGGGGATTATGAATGAAATAGTTTAATATTCACTAAATAGATGCACCGTCTAAAAGGGTTGATAAAAACTATATAGAGTTATGGAATATTTTAGACGAAGGCTTCATTGTAGGGTTTTCTGTTCCTCTCATTAAATTCAAATTACAAAATGTTTATCATAGAATGAATATTTTTCAAGGAAAGTTTTTTTGTTAAAGGAGCAAGTGGGAGTATGATACAGTTTATTGAGATTATTAATCTCTGGCTTAAGATATGACAAGACTAAACCAGAAATGTTCTAGAATATTTTGTTTGTAAATCTAAGCACAGTAATTGCTACATTAGATGTAGAAGTTTTCAGTTAAGACGGTAACAAAATGCAAAGGTCAAATTATCGAACCTGCTACGTCATGTTAGAATAAGATGAAACCTATACACTACGAGGAAGCTATGATGGCGCCCAACTAGGATTGGTATTACTGAAGCCATTTAAATCCAAAGTGAGGACAATATGTAAGGAACAAGTTTTGAAATGATGAAACCTTCACAAGGTGTATAAATGGATCTTCAAAATGTTCATGGCTAGTAATCCTGAAAAAAAAGTTTTTTACAAAAGTTTTGTTGAAAAGGAGGAACTGATCTTGTCAAATCTTTATTTTAGTAGCAATAATAAAAGTGTAAATGGATTACAATGGAGAGTGTTATTGATATATAACAAACAAAACTATTTTGAAAGAGATTTCAAAAGAATGTATATAAGATACAATCAAAGAGTTTTGACAAGAATACCAACATGGTATCAACATTTCAAGTCATGAGTATGATTTGAAATAATGTATCAAATAGCTGGAATTTGATAAAATAGTTGGAGAATTTAGAATTATATCAAAAACTTGTGGATACAAGAAATTTAGTGGGAGTTCTATGACATTTATGATCTAACATATCACCTGATCAGAAATAATATAAAACAATCTTTCTAAAAGGACTTAGAATAATTGGATGAAAGTCTATATAGATAGATCGAAACTTCTGATTACACTAAGACATGTACGATGATAAAGTTTTA
This sequence comes from Triticum urartu, assembly GCF_003073215.2. Lineage (NCBI taxonomy): Eukaryota > Viridiplantae > Streptophyta > Magnoliopsida > Poales > Poaceae > Triticum > Triticum urartu. The sequence goes on from NC_053022.1 coordinate 350,474,650, forward strand.
AATAAGTTTAAAAAGGAGAAAATGCTTTCTCAAAATGTCACACAATATAAAACTATGCAAAATCAATAGTTGATGAGCATGTATGGATGAATAGGGTTCACTTTACTTCAGAAATTGAATTTATCATGTGTGTTATCAAAATGTACAAAGCCATACTTTTTGAATAGGCTAACTATTAGTAGTAAGTACCATAGTGATCTCTAAAAGATTCACAATGGTAATTGCTTAAAGTTTTAAGTACCTCAGTTGGATGAGAGCTTTGCTTCTTGTATTTAGGGGAGATGAAGAGATTGTTGTGAAGGTTACACAAAATAATTGTTGTAAAATTTACACAAGACAACTTCATGACTAATAAACTATCGGGCTATAAATTTTGAAATAGTTTTAGAAATGAACATAAATTGTGGATCTATAAATGACATAGTTAGAGACTTGAGAAGTTTTCAATATAATATAATATGGATCAATAAAAGTTTATTGATGTAGTTCCAAATAAATATTGACTATATGGAGATATAGCAATTGGATTATATGGAGATATAGTGTTACTACGGAATGGACCATATGGAGATATAGTGTCACCATTAATGGAATAAATGAATTACACAATAAAACCAAATGTTACCGACACAAATAACATTGGGATTTGAAGAGTGTTAGATCCAGTGACAAAGGCTCTACCACTAGCAAAGCATGAGCAGCATCAGATAAGCCATATGTGTTAAGAAAACCATGCAACTAGATTATTGACTCTAGTGCAAGTGGGAGACTGTTGGAAATATGCCCTAGAGGCAATAATATTTCAATATTTGTATTATTATGTTTCCGTGTTCATAATTAAGAGTTTATATTCTATGTTATAATTGTTGTGATCCTGGAATATGCAATTCAGTGGAAAACTCATATGCACTTGTGGAATGATAAGCGGTAAATAAAAGGCCCCTAGTCTTGCCTCTAGGACTACATCAAGTGTTTTTGATCACATTTTCCGGATTTAGGATATCCCTTAAGTGTAATGATGATCCTAAAACAACACTGAGATTATGACGTTAGAAGAACGATCATATTGAATCGACCCAATCTTGTTTGTTATGAATTGAGTTAATATCATTTGCATTCAATTGTAATAACACGGAGTGTTAACGTGTGGTATTTCTCCTTAGACCATGAGAGTACCATGGTCACTTCTTACGCATGTTGGGCTTTGGGGTTGCTGAAACGTCACTTGTAACACGGTGATCATATTAGGCCCCTCTCGGATAGCTTTGGGATCACTTGTAACACTTACAGGTTCATCGGAAAGTTTGGCAAGTGACCGGATAGCTCGAGAGTGAGATTTGCTCCTCCTACGATGGAGAGATATTATTAGGCCCCTCTCGGTGTGATGACATCAATGATAATCTGGCCAGACACACGTGACTTCGTCACGGGGATGCCGGAACACAATAACGAGAAAGAAGAACAAAACCGGTAACGAGGATTTCGGTACAGTGAGCATGGTGATGACTCAGGAGGATACCGATGCATCCTGGGTTTTGTGAAGTATCATGAAGCAAAGGAAACATCACATGATAACCAAAGGTTCACTCAAATATCATTCGTGTGCTCACAGGGACTAGTATAGACGTCCACGGTCCTGTTGCCGGTCATTGAACGAACGGTTTCACCCATGTCTGTGAGTTACCTAACCTACGGGGTCACAAGCTTAAGCCAATAACAATCTACTGAGTTTTAGTGAGGTGGGAGTCATGAGAATATATTTGTAGAATTATTTTATGAATATTCAGAATAGTTTGGAGAGGATCTGGAAGCGTTTCGGGGTCACGAGAAGGGTTTCGGTGAGTATCGGGTAATACAGGGTATTACCGATAAATTATATATAGGTGGAAAAAGTTTCCCGAGATGTTAATATATATATATATATATATGTGTGTGGATTAGAAGTAATTATAACATTTTATATTTAATTTAAATATCAACAGGCCTAAAAAGGCCAAGAGGTAGAAGGCAACTTGGGCCAAAAAGGCCCAAGTGGGAAATTGCCTCCTTCCCTAAGGAAGGAGGCCAAATTGGACAAGGGGAGGAATCCTCCTCCCCATCCTAGGCAAGCGCACCAAGGGGAAAACTTCCCCCCTTGGTGGCTTCCCTCTCCTCCCCCTCCAACCTATATATACATGAGGATTTTGCCCTTTTGAATATATAAGTTTTGGAGCCTCCTCTAGTTCTTCTAGTTCTTGTTCTACTTGGTCCTAGTTGACTAATTAGAGCTTGGCTAATCCTATTGTACTCATAATTTGAAGTCCAATATGGTTCTAATCTCCTCCCTCTAATTCTTCGGTGACAATTAGCTCTGGATGGCGAAGCGCTGCCGGATCATGAAGGTTGCACGCTTGCAATCAAGTAGAGAGGCCACGCTTTCGGTCTTTAGTTCGGAGACTGTTCATGGGTGGTACGAGGGATCATTCATTGACGGTTCGAGGGACTCCAACTATGATCTACACTGACACGTTCTTCTTCCGCTGCAACTTGGTGACGGTAACGATCGTGATCCCAACCTGTTATGCATCTTCATATTGATCTTGGGTGACCGTAGGTGCATTTTTTTGTTTTCTACTAAGTTTCCCAACAGTCAAAAAGTCGCTCGGGCCCAACACGTCCTTCTTCCCTAGCACCATCATGATGAGGATCTTTCCATCTTTCCATGCCTTCTCATTCTTGCACGTCATCTTATCCAACCGCGTGGAGGTAGTGGATGGAGAACGAGGAGTGGGGTGCGGCGGCATGGCACCAATGCAACCCGCTAGACGGTTATGGCGCGATGAAGCGCATCATGGTGTGCCCTTGCGCGAGTCCGTGTTGTCCTTCTTGGCAGCCTTCTGGATCTGATGTTGTCGAGGAGGCTAGGGAAGGGACCATAGAGAATTGGAGCAGCTAGGGCTCGGTCAGAGAGAAGGAGAGGTGTTGGGGGGATGAACCCCGGGCAGGCAACGAAATCCGGATCCTTTTCAAAAAACATCGGGACCCGCATCGCCCCTCAATCCGGCATGTGCTTGGCCGGGTTCATCAACCCGACCAAGTCCCTCAACCCGGCCAAAATGGCTGGTGAGAGCCGGCCGAACCCGGCTAATCAAGACTTCTCCAATAAGCCAACTCCCCCGTGGCGTCTTCCTCAACCCGGCCACGGGTCAGCTTCTGTCCCATCCGAGGCGTACGATGGAACAAGTCCCCATAGAAGGGATGAGCGTGGCCACAGTAACCTACCAACTCTCCTGACAGGCAGAAGCGTGGAAACAGTGGCCTACCTACTCCGCTGACTGAGGCCGGCGTGGCTATGGTACACCCCACGTCATTGCTGACACCAGCTGACAGCGACTGATGGTGTCCTGGATTAGGGGGTACTCACCACATCGTCTCCCGATGTGACGCCCCGAGTCCGTTGCGCCAGGTGTCTTCCAGTGATTCGCTGTCGTTGCCATGTCTTTTGCTGGTGTGTCGCTTCTTGTCATGTCATCATGTGCATTGCATCATCATGTTTTCAAAACTTGCATCTGTCTCGGTGTCCTCGTCCTCTTCGTTGTCCGTTCTGAGCCCAACCACACTTGCACGCGCCCGCGGCTTGTCCAAAATAGTGTTTTATAAGTGGCTAGAAAATGTTCTCGGAATGGGTTGAAAGTTGGCGTGCGGTGTTGTTGCCAGTAGGCCGCCTGCCAAATTTCATCACATTCGGAGTTCGTTTGACGCCCCAACGATTAACTATAGCGACAATATAGTCAGTCTAATGTCGGACGTTTTCGGTATCTGGAAACAGTCATCGGGCCTTCCTCACTTCTCTTCTCTCAGCTCGAGACCGTCTACACAGCTCACTACCTACCGCCAGATCCAACCTAAGCTCTCTCGTCATCCCGCGGCCCTCCTCGCGCGCGCGTCCGATAGCTGTCCCGGGCCCGACCCGGACTATTGTTACCGTTGTGTCCGGAACATCCCCAAACATCTACAAAATATCACCGTTTTCTTATTTAGGCTCCCTAGCCTATTTTTCCTGACCGTCCGATTAGGATCCGAGAGACGGATTAGCCCCTACCCAAAATCCCCTGCTTTATATATATAGTCCAACCCCTACTAAATCAAGCCAGCCCTAATTTCTAGGGGGTTTGTCCCATCGCCGCCGCCACTCCACCAAATCCCTCTTGGGATCCATCCCCTCCTTGATTTCACACCAGTCAACCAAATCCAGCCAATTCCATCGATCCATCCATCCACCGCTCCACCACCTCACCTCGACGACCGGCGCCGCTGCCGATGACCACCTACAGGAGCTCCAGCGCCATGGCTGCTCTTCTCACCGAGCTCCGTCAAGTCCGCCACCGCTGCCGTCTTCCCAGTGAACCACGTTGAGCCGCGCACCCCTGCCTCCTTCCCCATGCCCGGATCCAGTCTCCACCGTTGCGGATCCGCCTCTCCAGCCATCCCGCGCACTGGACCTCGCCGAAGACGCGCTAGGCCGCCGCCGTCATCCTGCTCCAAGGCGAAGCATGGCCCGCTCGTTCCTCTGCTACCTCTCCAGCGCAGCGCCCGCCGCGGCAAGTCCCACGCCGCTGATGCGCCCCTGTACTGAACCTGCTGCTGCCCTGCATCAGCCCGTCGTCCCGCTCCTGGACATCCCCGCGCCCAGTTCATCATCCCCGCGCCCGTCGTCGCCGGATCCGGTGGGCACAAGCCGGAGACAGCCCCTGCTCGCGTCGCTAGCATCTGCCTCCTCTGCTCCAGGTCGAGCGAGCGAGGGAACCGCGAGCGTTGACCTCTCCCCTGCGTGAGCGGCCCAGCCGCTCCCCTGCGCCAGCCGGCCCAGTCGCTCCCCTGTGCCGCGCCAAGGCCCAGCCGGCCCATCTTTTCCTCTGGGCCCAAAGTGAGCAGCCCCCTTGTGCACTATTGGGCCAGTCTTGTTTCGGCCTATTTCTGTTTTTTTAGTTATGCGAATGTGTCTAATTTCCCAGGTTTTACAGTTTTACAGAAAACCCCTTGCACAACATGCATATAATAACTCACAAACGGTGCATCATTTTAAAACAAACTTTATATGAAAGTTGCTTAGGATTTTGTCTAGTTTAATAATTTTCAACTTTCATGCATGTATGAAATGTTTAAAATGTTGTTTGTTTAAATTTTGCCTATTGCCATGCTAAAATGATTTATTCCATAACTAAATAACCGTAGCTCCAAACCTAATAATCGTTATATGTAAATGGGGTGGAAAAATGTCTAGTTTAACATGGTGGCATCACTTTGCATGTCTAACAACTCTAAAAATGGGTTTAGGGCAGAACAGTACCAAACCTAATATATGCATATGGGGATTTACCGGAATTGTTGTTCGTTGTTTCCGGCCTCATTTAAACTTGCCTAGATAGGTAGTTTTGTTTTGCTTCACCCCTTGCCATGCTAATCCACATTTAATATTGTTGGGTACATAAATGAGATCGAACTAAATAACTTGTCATGGTGTTTCATCAATATGCACCGTTGCATATTGATCTCCACTTAATTTGTAGAATTGCTTGTGCACTTTGCCATGACATGCCTCATTAACCGGACATGCATCATACTGGTTTGTGCATCATGTCATGTTCATGTGGTGGTTGTTTACTATATTGTGTGCTTCTTTCCGGTGTTGCTTCTTCGGGTTGGTTCCGATAACGTCGCGTTTGTGGGGACCTGTTCGACTACGTCCGTGTGTCGTCTTCAAGGACTCTTTCTTCTTGCTTGCGGGATTTCAGGCAAGATGACCATACCCTCGAAATCACTTCTATCTTTGCTTGCTAGTTGCTCGCTCTTTTGCTATGCCTATGTTGCGATACCTACCACATGCTTTGTCATGCCTCCCATATTGTTAAGCCAAGCCTCTAACCCACCTTGTCCTAGAAAACCGTTGTTTGGCTATGTTACCGCTTTGCTCAGCCCCTCTTATAGCGTTGTTAGTTGCAGGTGAAGATTGGAGCTTGTTCCATGTTGGAACATGCATATTTTGTAGGGATATCACAATATCTCTTATTTAATTAATGCATCTATATACTTGGTAAAGGGTGGAAGGCTCGGCTTTATGCCTGGTGTTTTGTTCCACTCTTGCCGCCCTAGTTTCCGTCATATCGGTGTTATGTTCCCGGATTTTGCGTTCCTTACGTGGTTGGGTTATAATGGGAACCCCTTGACAGTTCACCTTGAATAAAATCCTCCAGCAATTCCCAACATTGGTTTTACCATTCACCACCTAGCCTCTTTTTCCCTTGGTAGTCGCGCTCCTGAGGGTCATCTTTATTTTACCCCCCGGGCCAGTGCTCCTCTAAGTGTTGGTCCAAACAGAGCCACTTGCAGCGCCACCTCGGGGAAACTCGAGGGCTGGTTTTAGTTGTACGTAGTGCTCATCTGAGTGTGTCTTGAGAACGAGATATGTGTAGCTCCTATCGGGATTTGTCGACACATTCGGGCGGTGTTGCTAGTCTTGTTTTACCATTGTCGAAATGTCTTGTAACCGGGATTCCGAGCCTGATCGGGTCTCCTGCTAGAAGGAATATCCTTCGTTGACCATGAGAGCTTGTGATGGGCTAAGTTGGGACACCCCTGCAGGGTTATGAACTTTCGAAAGTCGTGCCCGCGGTTATGGGCAGATGAGAATTTGTTAATGTCCGGTTGTAGAAAACCTGAAGTTGACCTTAATTAAAATACATCAACCGCGTGTGTAATCGTGATGGTCTCTTCTCAGCGGAGTCTGGGAAGTGAACACGGTGTTGGAGTATTGTTTGACGTAGGTTGTTCTAGGATCACTTCTTGATCATAGTTGTTCGATCGTGCTTTTGCCTTCTCTTCTCGCTCTCATTTGCGTATGTTAGCCACCATATATGCTAGTCGCTTGCTGCAGCTCCACCTCATACCTTTACCTTACCCATAAGCTTAAATAGTCTTGATCGCGAGGGTGTGAGATTGCTGAGTCCCCGTGACTCACAGATACTTCCAAAACCAGCTTGCAGGTGCCGTTGAACCATGCAGATGACGCAACCAAGCTCAAGGAGGAGCTCGATGGAGATCTTGTCCTTTATGTTGTTCCGTTTCCAGTTGATCAGTAGTGGAGCCCAGTCGGGACGATCGGGGATCTGTGTAGCATTTGGGGTAGTCTTCTTTTATTTTGGTTCCGTAGTCGGACCTTGTTTGTCTCTGGATGATGTAATGCTTTATTCATGTATTGTGTGAAGTGGCGATGGTAAGCCAACTATGTATCTCTTTCCCTTATGTATTACATGGGTTGTGTGAAGATTACCTCACTTGCGACATTGCTTTCAATGCGGTTATGCCTCTAAGTCGTGCTTCGACATGTGGGAGATATAGCCGCATCGAGGGCGTTACAAGTTGGTATCAGAGCCTTCCCCGACCTTAGAAGCCCCCTGCTTGATCGAATCGCTGGCGTTATTGAGTCTAGAAATGTTTCGAGTCATTTAGGAATTATATATATCGGAGAGTTAGGACTTCTTTTTACTCCTCAGTCCCTTTGTCGATCTGGTGAGGGATCCTGACGTAGAGTTTTGACTCTTCTCTTCTCAAATTTCACTAAAAAAAATTAGGATCACGCGGGTATCTTGGAATCATTCCGATGGTTTGTGACGAGAACATTGTTCTTGGTGCCTCCTGTCATTTAGGGGTTGTGGCAGTGTCCCGGGGAGTTGAGCTCCGAGGTGTTATCGTCACAATTTTATCGTTGCAGTTCTGGAATACCTGAGTTTAGTTTCGCCGACATCGAAAATCTCTTGTATGCAGTTGTTGTTGAGATAACCTCGACGCCACCCAGTACTGGGGCGGGAGTTCGGGAGTATTGCCATAACTCGTATAACGGATGCTTTTCAAAGGTTGAGGTAGACGATTTCTGAAGGTTTCTTGGTTATGTGTTGAAGGATGGATACAGCTGGATGTAGGATTTGTTAGTTTTGGGTGAGATATTATGCTTCCCCTGTATCCCCAACACCTGATTGCATAACTGGGAAAGTTTCGGGAGTTTATAAGTGGGAATTCAAGTAGCTCTTAGGATATCTTTCCGACAGATGTATGATATGAAATTGGGGTTCGACGTCTAGTAGTCTGCCTATCCACGGTTGGTTTTACAGTGGTTTCGTTGTGTCTTAAAGAGTCCTTGGCTATGCCGACTCGGGGACGCTTCGTATGTCATGTGCACTGCCTTGTACATGATGGTGATGTATGATCGAGCCCGTGTAGGCCCCACCACGAAAACTTCGGACGAAATCTCTATCACATGTTTGTTCCGGTTTATTCTGCAAGCCAATCCTTTGTTTTGTTTTGAGTTGTGGTATTCGAGTTGCTTCAATGTCAAGTGTTGATTCCATACCTTCCTCAAATGGTGTTCTCGTACTCCTATGTGAATACCAAACCTTCATGATAATCGAGACTATCATGTCAATCCTTTTCAACCGGTGTGCTTCTCTTCAAGTGGATCCGATCATTTCAATATCAGCAAGATCTATTACTAGTTCTTCTCAACGGTGTTCATTTCATTCGTCCCAAGCTGCCTTTGTTTTTCCCGCCCTCCCCCCCTTTTTCTTCAAGGACTCAGATTTCTTAATCAAGTATCCATTTCTTTGATGTGAAGCCTCTCCATTCTTTTCCGTCAATGTTCTTACCTGGTGATTCTCATGAAGATCCTAACGGAGCCTTAAGTTTGTCATTCCTCATTCTATTTCTTCTTCGGTGGATTCAATTCAAGTTTTCTGTGTTGATCATATTCTTTTCCTTGCTTCAAATGCCACCTCTTACCGGTGCACCTCTTAATCATTCACCTCCCGCTTTACATTTGTTCCGGAGTGTCGAAGATAGCTCAGAAGATTCGTGTTTCCACTATGCTTTCGTTCAAACTTTGTCGAGGATGTTATCTCATTCAAGTCATTTAATTCAACCGGTGCAATCTCTCTCTTTAAATCATTTCAATGGTGTATCTTTTGAGTGGGCCCTAACCCATAGGTCTTTTTCCCAGGATCTTACCTGACTCTTCTATTTTCCGGAGCTATCCTCAAATTATTTCAAAGTTTGACGTAAGAATGAATTATCATCAGTCATGTGTCTTTCTCCAAGATCTGTCAAATTCTTTTCATCGGTGGCTCAACCTTTCTAATTTTTCATTCCCGAGTGCCTCAACAATTCTTGGTGGTGTTTCTCGTTGTCATTCTCAGATTTTGAAGACCGAAGAAGAGTTTTTCCTCCATATCTTATCCATTCTCTCAAAGATTCGTCATTCTAGCTGGTTGCCATCCTCTCATAGTTGTTTTTGGATTGTGAGAATTTTTTTCACCTATCCGGAGCAAATTCAGGATTATTTTCAGTTTGATCATCCGGAGCCCATCATTCAGGTTTATTCATTCTCAGCTTTAAGTTATCATTCTCCGAACTTACCGGTGCATAGTTCAAGCGATCTCTAATCGGTCTGTGATCTATTCGTTTCACTTGTATCTAAACTCTCTCAAACATCTTTGTTCTTTTGCTAATTCCCCCCGGTGCTTCGATATCTTTCCTTTGATCGTTCCCAATTCTTACGGTGGTTTGCTCAAGATTCTCTTCCTTGGTGATCATATAAATTCATTCGTTGTTTCAATCCTAACGGTGTTTCATTGAAGACCTTATCAAGTTATCGATACCTCTCTTTAATCCTTTCCACGAGAATAAGTAGTATGCCAAATCCGTTGATTGTCATCAATTTAATTGGTGAAGGTTAAGCATAATGTAATTCTTATTCTTGTTTCATCTTCTCTTTTTCCCGGAGTTCCAACCTTTTTCAATTACATCTCCACGGAGATTCATCTAAATCATTGCAAGGATTCACCTTGTGTTTTCAACTTCTCTTTCTTTTGTTTGATCATTCTTTTGTTTACCGGAGTTCTTCATGAAGTTTCTGCACGATGGTTCATCAAGGATTTAATTCCTTCTCGAAGTGTTCATCGAGATTCTTTTCAGAGGAGCTCATGCATTCTTCATCTTGCAATCCGGAGTGCAATTCTTTCTACCTTATCATTGGAGGTGGTATTATGTCATTCTTGATAATTTGAGTTCATGTTTCATGATTCACATGTTATTAAGAATGAGATATTTTAAATCCATCAACCTCTGCGTTGGAATTATCTTGGGTTATATTTCACCTAAAGCTTTCCCTAAGGATTGTTGCTATTGATGGTGATAATATATGATCCAAGTTCTTCATCTATCCTCCCGTGAAATAAGTTCTCGTCTCCTTGTTGATATCAATCAAATCTTTTCCGTGGGTGGCAAGTTGTCACCTCATATTGGTGAGAGGCCTTCTATAAGCACATGTCAAGCTTATCCTTTTCGTTGTTGGTTTTCCAACAACTCCGTTTGACCCTTCTCCTAAAGATTCCTTTTCAAGCTCTTTTGTGGCAGAAGTTGAAATTTTCTTCTCCATTCTCCTATTTCAATTATCCATCTTCTATTCTTTTGTTGCGGAGGCATTGTGATGTTGCTCTTTTCAATCATCATATCGAAGTGTGAAGATCATGTTCTTGTCGTGCTTATCCATTTAACCGGAGTGTTGTGCCCTCTACTCAAGTTCCCTCATCTTATCAAGTTCTTATTCAATCCCTTTCCTTTTCAATCGGAGTTCTGCCCGAGATTATTCTTATTTGATCTTTGTTTATCTCATTTCAAACAGAGTGGTGTCGATTCCTTCTTGTCCTTTGCGCTCGTCATTCTTAGCTTTGCAATCTCAAGTTTCTGTAATGTTCCTTGTTCCTCTTTTCCAACGGAGTGTTTTCAGCTTCATTCATTCCCGTTCCATTCTTTCTTTCAATTTGCTCAACCTCTCAAGGCTCGTGGTTTCACTCGTTTGTCAAAGGAGCAACTTAGTTTTACCTCTTCTCTTCCTCTTCCGTTTTCCCTCCGGTGCCATTCTAGATCTCGAGACGAGATCCTCTCGTAATTGTGGAGTGTTGTGACGCCCCGAGTCCGTTGCGCCAGGTGTCTTCCAGTGATTCGTTGTCGTTGCCATGTCTTTTGATGGTGTGTCGCTTCTTGTCATGTCATCATGTGCATTGCATCATCATGTTTTCAAAACTTGCATCCGTCCCGGTCTCCTCGTCCTCTCCGTTGTCCGTTCTGAGCCCAACCACACTTGCACGCGCCCGCGGCTTGTCTGAAATAGTGTTTTATAAGTGGCTGGAAAATGTTCTCGGAATGGGTTGAAAGTTGGCGTGTGGTGTTGTTGCCAGTAGGCCGCCTGCCAAATTTCATCGCATTCGGAGTTCGTTTGACGCCCCAACGATTAACTATAGCGACAATATAGTCGGTCTAACGTCGGACGTTTTCGGTCTCTGGAAACAGTCGCCGGGCCTCCCTCTCTTCTCTTCTCTCAGCTCGAGACCGTCTACACAGCCCACTACCTACCGCCAGATCCAACCTAAGCTCTCTCGTCATCCCGCGGCCCTCCTCGTGCACGCGTTCGACAGCTGTCCCGGGCCCAACCCGGACTATCGTTACCGTTGTGTCCGGAACATCCCCAAACATCTACAAAATATCACCGTTTTCTTATTTAGGCTCCCTAGCCTATTTTTCCCGACCGTCCGATTAGGATCGGAGAGATGGATTAGCCCCTACCCAAAATCCCCTGCTTTATATATATAGTCCAACCCCTACTAAATCAAGCCAGCCCTAATTTCTAGGGGGTTTGTCCCATCGCCGCCGCCACTCCACCAAATCCCTCTTGGGATCCATCCCCTCCTCGATTTCACACCAGTCAACCAAATCCAGCCAATTCCATCGATCGATCCATCCACCGCTCCACCACCTCACCTCGACGACCGGCGCCGCTGCCGATGACCACCTACAGAAGCTCCAGCGCCATGGCTGCTCTTCTCGCCGAGCTCCGTCAAGTCCGCCGCCGCTGCCATCTTTCCGGTGAACCACGTTGAGCCGCGCGCCCCTGCCTCCTTCCCCATGCCCGGATCCGGTCTCCACCGCTGCGGATCCGCCTCTCCAACCATCTCGCGCACTGGACCTCGCCGAAGACGCGCTAGGCCGCCGCTGTCGTCCTGCTCCAAGGCGAAGCGCGGCCCGCTCGTTCCTCTGCTTCCTCTCCAACGCAGCGCCTGCCGCGGCAAGTCCCACGCCGCCACTGCGCCCCTGTACTGAACCTGCTGCTGCCCTGCATCGACCCGTCGTCCCGCTCCTGGACCTCCCCGCGCCCAGTTCATCGTCCCCGCGAGCGTCGTCGCCGGATCCGGTGGGCACAGGCCGGAGACAACCCCTGATCGCGTCGCTAGCGTCTGCCTCCTCTGCTCCAGGTCAAGCGAGCGAGGGAACCGCGAGCGTTGACCTCTCCCCTGCGCGAGCCGGCCCAGCCGCTCCCCTGCGCGAGCCGGCCCAGTCGCTCCCCTGTGCCGCGCCAAGGCCCAGCCGGCCCATCTTTTCCTCTGGGCCCAAAGTGAGCAGCCCCCTTGTGCACTATTGGGCCAGTCCTGTTTCAGCCTGTTTCTGTTTTTTTAGTTATGCGAATTTGTCTAATTTCCCAGGTTTTGCAGTTTTACAGAAAACCCCTTGCACAACATGCATATAATAACTCACAAACGGTGCATCATTTTAAAACAAACTTTATATGAAAGTTGCTTAGAATTTTGTCTAGTTTAATAATTTTCAACTTTCATGCATGTTTGAAATGTTTAAAATGTTGTTTGTTTAAATTTTGCCTATTGCCATGCCAAAATGATTTATTGCATAACTAAATAACCGTAGCTCCAAACCTAATAATCGTTATATGTAAATGGGGTGGAAAAATGTCTAGTTTAACATGGTGGCATCACTTTGCATGTCTAACAACTCTAAAAATGGGTTTAGGGCAGAACAGTACCAAACCTAATATATGCATATGGGGATTTACCAGAATTGTTGTTCGTTGTTTCCGGCCTCATTTAAACTTGCCTAGATAGGTAGTTTTGTTTTGCTTCACCCCTTGCCATGCTAAGCCAAATTTAATATTGTTGGGTACATAAATGAGATCGAACTAAATAACTTGTCGTGGTGTTTCGTCAATATGCACCGTTGCATATTGATCTCCACTTAATTTGTAGAATTGCTTGTGCACTTTGCCATGACATGCCTCATTAACCGGACATGCATCATACTGGTTTGTGCATCATGCCATGTTCATGTGGTGGTTGTTTACTATATTGTGTGCTTCTTTCCGGTGTTGCTTCTTCGGGTTGGTTCCGATAATGTCGCGTTTGTGAGGACCCGTTCGACTACGTCCGTTTGTCTTCTTCATGGACTCGTTCTTCTTCCTTGCGGGATTTCAGGCAAGATGACCATACCCTCGAAATCACTTCTATATTTGCTTGCTAGTTGCTCGCTCTTTTGCTATGCCTATGCTGCGATACCTACCACATGCTTTGTCATGCCTCCCGTATTGTTAAGCCAAGCCTCTAACCCACCTTGTCCTAGCAAACCATTGTTTGGCTATGTTACCGCTTTGCTCAGCCCCTCTTATAGCGTTGTTAGTTGCAGGTGAAGATTGGAGCTTGTTCCATGTTGGACATGGATATTTTGTTGGGATATCACAATATCTCTTATTTAATTAATGCATCTATATACTTGGTAAAGGGTGGAAGGCTCGGCTTTATGCCTGGTGTTTTGTTCCACTCTTGCCGCCCTAGTTTCCGTCATATCGGTGTTATGTTCCCGGATTTTGCGTTCCTTACGCGGTTGGGTTATAATGGGAACCCCTTGACAGTTCGCCTTGAATAAAACTCCTCCAGCAATGCCCAACATTGGTTTTACCATTCGCCACCTAGCCTCTTTTTCCCTTGGGAGTCGCGCTCCTGAGGGTTATCTTTATTTTACCCCCTCCCGAGCCAGTGCTCCTCTGAGTGTTGGTCCAAACAGAGCCACTTGTAGTGCCACCTCGGGGAAACTCGAGGGCTGGTTTTAGTTGTTCGTAGTGCTCATCTGAGTGTGCCTTCAGAACGAGATATGTGTAGCTCCTATCGGGATTTGTCGGCACATTCGGGCGGTGTTGCTGGTCTTATTTTACCATTGTCGAAATGTCTTGTAACCGGGATTCCGAGCCTGATCGGGTCTCCCGCTAGAAGGAATATCCTTCATTGACCGTGAGAGCTTGTGATGGGCTAAGTTGGGACACCCCTGCAGGGTTATGAACTTTTGAAAGCCGTGCCCGCGGTTATGGGCAGATGGGAATTTGTTAATGTCCGGTTGTAGAAAACCTTAATTAAAATACATCAACCGCGTGTGTAATCGTGATGGTCTCTTCTCAGCGGAGTCTGGGAAGTGAACACGGTGTTGGAGTATTGTTTGACGTAGGTTGTTCTAGGATCACTTCTTGATCATAGTTGTTCGATCGTGCTTTTGCCTTCTCTTCTCGCTCTCATTTGCGTATGTTAGCCACCATATATGCTAGTCGCTTGCTGCAGCTCCACCTCATACCTTTACCTTACCCATAAGCTTAAATAGTCTTGATCGCGAGGGTGTGAGATTGCTGAGTCCCCGTGACTCACAGATACTTCCAAAACCAGCTTGCAGGTGCCATTGAACCGTGCAGATGAGGCAACCAAGCTCAAGGAGGACCTCGATGAAGATCTTGTCCTTTATGTTGTTCTGTTTCCAGTTGATCAGTAGTGGAGCCCAGTCGGGACGATCGGGGATCTGTGTAGCATTTGGGGTAGTCTTCTTTTATTTTGGTTCCGTAGACGGACCTTGTTTGTATCTGGATGATGTAATGCTTTATTCATGTATTGTGTGAAGTGGCGATTGTAAGCTAACTATGTATCTCTTTCCCTTATGTATTACATGGGTTGTGTGAAGATTACCTCACTTGTGACATTGCTTTCAATGCGGTTATGCCTCTAAGTCGTGCTTCGACACGTGGGAGATATAGCCGCATCGAGGGCGTTACACCCGACCAGCTCGATTGGGCCGAGGACCCCCATGTCGGTTCACTTATGGGCCACTTTGGGCAGCCCATGCCGCATACAAGGAGGATTCCACAAGACTTGGCGCACAAGACAAGGACTCCTCTAAACCCTAGGCCTATGGTGCATATATAAACCGAGGCCAGGCTAGTCAATAGACAATCTAATATTCATTAAAACAATCTTGTGGTAGAGACATGTACTCTGTACTACACCCCATATGAATACGGTCAAAAGCAGGACGTAGGGTTTTACCTCCATCAAGAGGGTCCGAACCTGGGTGACATCCCGTGTCCATGTTACCATCGCTCCAAAACACCTAGCTTAGGATCCGTACTACGAGATATGCCGGATATAGAATCGACATTTGTGCTTTCATTGAGAGCCTGCTGGCAGTCGCCATGGTGCGATGGGAATTCGGATCGTCTCCAGCGCGATCTACGCATCGGAGCCGAGCTTTATGGTCGATGTCGGCATCTTTGTTGCCAGCTCGACAGGTCACGTCGGCTGGACTGAGGATTGCGCCCCATGTCAGATCATCAAGATCAGACGGATACTTTCATCATCATCAGCTTAATTTCAATTGAGACCATGGAAAAGTCGTCCATGGAGCTTGGGGCTCATCGTCAACATTGCCCTCGTGCGATCGCACAGTTTTTTATGTACAACAGAATTGTTTTCGCCGCCACCATCTCCTCGAGAGTCGATTTGACGAACCTTTTGGTGGAATTGTGCGGAACTAAGTATAAAACAACCCTGTAAAATTTCGTTGCCTTCCGATGGAGGAATCTCCGGCGATCTATGATATACCGGAGACCTGTCGATCTGGACGGGAATCTGGATGAGTTTAGGGTGTGGTCTCCAGAGTCTAGCTCGGAGGTTATTTGGACGATCCAACCGTTCATCTTCTGCGTACTTTCCATATCTACCACCTCTCAAAATTTCAGCTCGATCCGACTGTTCAAATTCCGGGAACCTTCTAATTAGTGCATCACTTCTCGGAGTTGTTTCCTACGCGAATACCATTCCAACCTGAGTTCATCTTTTTCCACCAACGGGATATTGGACAACCTTTTTAAAAGAATCTCTTTCGAGGGTATTGTTTTTTATTTTCGAACACATGCTCAAAAATTTTGCTCCTTTTCGGAGGTAACCTTCACCGTCAGACAGGTGTCAAACCAGCCCTTACTCCACGTCTGCCAACCTGCGGTAGACAGATCATCGCTTCATCGAGCCGAGCCTAACCTTATCGGATCATCATCTCGGCAAGCCGAACAAGAGTTCGGCATCGCGAAGGCTAAATCATCACCAACACCATCGCCCCACAGATTGCACAGGTCAGGCACGTCGACATCGCCGCTCGGTCACTTCATCAATCCGGCATTGACCGCGTCAGAAGTTATGACCAGTGTTGGCATGGCCGACCCGTAGCTTCTTCAAAACAATGTCTCCCACGCCGAACCGCTTCAACACCTCGACTGGCACGGTGGCTGCAACATCACCTTACCGACCTGCTCCGTCACCTCGGCTGGACTGGGAGCTTCACCATCTCTTCATCAACCTACTCCGGAGACTTCAGTGTCACAAGCCGACCAGCTTCGTCATGTTAGTTGGACCGGGGGCTACGCTTCACCGCGTCCCGGCCGAGCACGCGCACACAACATCAACCTAGTGCTGGCACTAGTACTATTACTAGAAGCAAATATATGAATGCCCGCGTGGGTCTCTTTGGATTGCTACAACAAAAAAATCAAGTGCTATTATTCCTACTAATTTTTTGCTTGCATGGGCTTTATTTTCCCGAGGTATATTACTCTGGTTTGTTTCATCCTTTGTACACAGAACTGTCAAATGCTGGCCGCATTAACGATGGTTGGGTGATTGTTCGGTTAGTTTCCCGTCTGCAATTCGGCAAATGCCATAGCACGTATTAGGACCGCCCTGTGAATTCAGGCTTTGCCACGCCGACGCCCCGCATTGACATTGGCTTCGACACCAGGCCACATCTCTTTAAAAATTAATTTGCGTGAATTAATTATGCGAGGATTTTTGATATATTTATATTATTATTTCTTGGACTGCACTATTTTACACATGTAGGTAACCGACTTCGAATACATCACGCGGTCACTTCGGCAAGCCGACGTCGTCGTCCTAATCGGCATAAATCAGCTCGCGTGATCACCTTGTTGGTTGAATTGCCATACCGACATGTTCGATTGCCTCGGTGATTTCGGCATCACTGAAAGAGCTCTACCTCATCGAGTGTACGACACATGGGCCATATTTCTTTTATTATCGCTTTGCATAAATTATTAATTATGCAACGCTTTTTTTAATTTATTACTATTATCTTAGGCTTGCACTATTTTCTGTGCACAGCTAAATGATCTGGGTTGGGCAGCACTGTCACCTCGTCGTACTGACGTACCACGCCACCTCGGCTGGACCGGTGGCTTTGTCATCACTTCATTAAACCACACCGAGGACTTCAGCGTCATACTACCGGCCTGCTCCGTCGCCTCGGTCGGATTGGGGGTTCCATCTCGCCACATTGGCCGTGCTATGCCACTTCGAAATGTCGAGCTCTTTGCTCCGCCACCTCGGGACCGGCTTGGGGGCTGGGACCTCGTCACGCCGTAAGCTCGGGCTGCGCATCGACATCGAGTTCATTAACCAGCTAAGTCACTTCCATGCTTAGTTTTTTTAATTCTCGTTCGGTTCGACCAAACTTTATATTTATGTTAAACAAAAAACTTAGTTTGTTAAAAACGTTATTTGTTAAAAACACTTCCTATACCCAAGTTAACTAGGGGCTCTTAAATTTGTACGAGTCATTCTATAATAATTGTTTTCTTTCTAGTCGTTGCAAAGTCTTTTTCTACCACTCCTTTCTCGACTTGAGTGTGTGGTTAATAGCCGGATAGCCCGTTTTCTCTCTAATATTGCTCGAGTTTAGTTCGCTAAAATGGACTAACAAGCAGTACTCCGCCTTCGGGATAGGAGGTGGCAGCCGTAGGCCGACCCGCTTGAAGTCTTGAGATCAGATGTGTCATATTAATGCACGACATAAGAACAAAAATAAGACCAATTTTCGGATTGGCACCAAATGACTTGATTTAGTTCGGGCGTAAAGTTTTTACTGAAGTTTTTGGTTTTCCAAGCCTATGTCACTTTTAAACTATTTGTGTGTTTCTAGCATAAGTCTCGGAGTGCAATGCCGGACACCATTAGAGATTCGGCAAAAACATTATCGGATATTGCTATATATGCATCGGTTTCGAATTGTGTCTTCGGTCAATAGTTAGGTTGCCAGGCTCCTGCGCTTGCCTCCTACGTTTCGCTTTGTTCAACTAGGTGTGCAAAGGGAGAACCACTGCGATTGTGCTTCCAGCTCGAATGGTTAAGCACCTTAGTGGAGAAAGCCAAAAACTGACTATCACAATGGGCGTAAATTAGTCAGTGATCCGATGACGGTGTTGCTACCTCTTGAGTACTGCGTTGGTTTTCCATGAAGAGGAAGGGATGATGCAGCAAAGTAGCGTAAGTATTTCCCTTAGTTTTTGAGAACCAAGGTATCAATCCAGTAGGAGGCTATGCGTGAGTCCCTCGTACCTGCACAAAACAAATAAATCCTCGCAACCAACGCAAATAGGGGTTGTCAATCCCTATAAGGCCACTTACGAGAGTGATATCTGATAGATATGATAAGATAATTTTTTTGGTATTTTTATGATAAAGATGCAAAGTAAAATAAAGACAAAGGAAATAGCAAAGGAAATAACTAAGTAGTAGGAGATTAATATGATGAAGATAGACCCGGGGGCCATAGGTTTCACTAGTGGCTTCTCTCGAGAGCATAAGTATTCTACGGTGGGTGAACAAATTACTGTTGAGCAATTGACAGAATTGAGCATAGTTATGAGAATATCTAGGTATGATCATGTATATAGGCATCACGTCCGAGACAAGTAGACTGACTCCTGCCTGCATCTACTACTATTACTCCACTCATCGACCGCTATCCAGCATGCATCTAGAGTATTAAGTTAAAAACAGAGTAATGCCTTAAGCAAGATGACATGATGTAGAGGGATAGACTCATGCAATATGAAGAAAACCCCATCTTGTTATCCTCGATGTCAACAATACAATATGTGCCTTGCTGCCCCTACTGTCACTGGGAAAGGACACCGCAAGATTGAACCCAAAGCTAAGCACTTCTCCCATTGCAAGAAAGATCAATCTAGTAGGCCAAACCAAACTGATAATTCGAAGAGACTTGCAAAGATAACCAATCATACATAAAAGAATTCAGAGAATATTCAAATATTATTCATAGATAGACTTGATCATAAACCCACAATTCATCGGTCTCAACAAACACACCACAAAAAGAAGATTACATCGAATAGTTCTCCACAAGAGAGGGGGAGAACATTGTATTGAGATCCAAAAAGAGAGAAGAAGCCATCTAGCTACTAACTATGGACCCCTAGGTCTGAGGTAAAATACTCACACTTCATCGGAGGGGCTATGGTGTTGATGTAGAAGCCCTCCGTGATCGATGCCCCCTCCGGGGGAGCTCTGGAACAGGCCCCAAGATGGGATCTCGTGGATACAGAAAGTTACGGTGGTGGAATTAGGGTTTTGACTCCGTCTCTGATCGTTTGGGGGTATGCAGGTATATATAGGAGGAAGGAGTACGTCGGTGGAGCAACAGGAGGCCCACAAGGGTGGAGGGCGTGCCTGGGGGTAGGCGCGCCCCCTACCTCGTGGCCTCATCTTTTCTTTCTTGACATAGGGTCCAAGTCTCCCGGGTCTTATTCGTTGGGAAAATCATGTTCCCGAAGGTTTCATTCCGTTTGGACTCCGTTTGATATTCCTTTTCTTCGAAACCCTAAAATAGGCAAAAAAAAATAGCAATTCTGGGCTGGTCCTCCGGTTAATAGGTTAGTTCCAAAAATAATATAAAAGTGGATAATAAAGCCCAATAACATCCAAAACAGTAGATAATATAGCATGGAGCAATCAAAAATTATAGATACGTTGGAGACGTATCAAGCATCCCCA
The DNA here is from genome assembly GCF_003073215.2 of Triticum urartu. Classification (NCBI taxonomy): domain Eukaryota; kingdom Viridiplantae; phylum Streptophyta; class Magnoliopsida; order Poales; family Poaceae; genus Triticum; species Triticum urartu. The sequence goes on from NC_053022.1 coordinate 350,494,698, forward strand.
AGCTTAATTCCTGCTCGTTCTCGAGTAGGTAAATGATAAAAATAGAATTTTTGATGCGGAGTGCTACTTGGCATAATTAATGTAATTCTTCTCAATTGTGGTATGAATATTCAGATCCAAAAGATTCAAGACAAAAGTTCACATTGACATAAAAATAATAATACTTCAAGCATACTAACTAAGCAATTATGTCTTCTCAAAATAACATGGCCAAAGAAAGTTCATCCCTACAAAATCATATAGTTTAGCCATGTTTCATTTTCGTCACACAAGAATGCTCTCATCATGCAAACCCCCGATGACAAGCCAAGCAATTGTTTCATACTTTAGTAATCTCAAACCTATAAACTTTCACGCAATATATGAGCGCGAGCCATGGACATAGCACTATGGGTGGAATAGAATATAATGAGGGGGGTTATGTGGAGAAGACAAAAAAAGGAGAAAGTCTCACATGAACGAGGCTAATCAATGGGCTATGGAGATGCCCACTGATTGATGTTAATGCAAGGAGTAGGGATTGCCATGCAACAGATGCACTAGAGCTATAAATGTATGAAAGCTCAACAAAAGAAACTAGTGGGTGTGCATCCAACTGCTTGCTCACGAAGACCTAGCGCACTTGAGGAGGCCCATTGTTGGAATATACAAGCCAAGTTCTATAATGAAAAATTCCCACTAGTATATGAAAGTGACAAAACAAGAGACTCTCTAACTTGAAGATTACGGTGCTACTTTAAAGCACAAGTGTGGCAAAGGATAGTAACATTGTCCCTTCTCTCTTTTTCTCTCATTTTTTGGGCCTTCTCTTTTTTATGGCCTTTCTCTCTCTCTCTTTTTGGGCCTTCTCTTTTTTTATCGCCTTTCTCTTTTTTTTATTCCTCACTTGGGACAATGCTCTAGAAAATGATAATCATCACACTTTTATTTATTTACAACTCAATGATTACAACTCGATACTAGAACAAAGGATGACTCTATATGAATGCCTTCGACGGTGTACCGGGATATGTAATGGACCAAGAGTGACATGTATGAAAGAATTATGAACGGTGGCTTTGCCAAAAATACTATTTCAACTACATGATCATGCTAAGCAATATGACAATAATGAATGTGTCATGATGAACGGAATGATGGAAAGTTGCATGGCAATATATCTCGGAATGGCTATGGAAATGCCATAATAGGTAGGTATGGTGGCTGTTTTGAGGAAGATATAAGGAGGTTTATGTGTGAAAGAACGTATCATATCACGGGGTTTGGATGCACCGGCGAAGTTTGCGCCAACTCTCAATGTGAGAAAGGGCAATGCACGGTACCGAAGAGGCTAGCAAGGATGGAAGAGTGAGAGTGCGTATAATCCATGGACTCAACATTAGTCATAAAGAACTCACATACTTATTGCAAAAATCTACAAGTCATCAAAAACCTTGGTACTACGCGCATGCTCCTAGGGGGATAGATTGGTAGGAAAAGACCATCGCTCGTCCCCGACCGCCACTCATAAGGAAGACAATCAAATAACACCTCATGTTTCAAATTTGTTGCATAACGTTTACCATACGTGCATGCTACGGGACTTGCAAACTTCAACACAAGTATTTCTCAATTTCACAACTACTCAACTAGCACGACTTCGATATTATTACCTCCATATCTCAAAACAATCATCAAGCATCAAACTTCTCTTAGTATTCAAAACACTCTTAAGGAAATTTTACTAACTTTGAATACCTAGCATATTAGGATTTTAAGCAAATTACCATGCTATTAAGACTCTCAAAATAATCTAAGTGAAGCATGAGAGATCCATAGTTTCTATAAAACAAATCCACCACCGTGCTCTATAAGATATAAGTGAAGTACTAGAGCAAAACTATATAACTCAAAAGATATAAGCGAAGCACATAGAGTATTCTAACAAATTCCAAATCATGTATGGCTCTCTCAAAAGGTGTGTACAGCAAGGATGATTGTGTTAAACTAAAAATTAAAGACTCAAATAATACAAGACGCTCCAAGAAAAACACATATCATGTGGCGAATAAAAATATAGCTAGAAGTAAAGTTATCGATAGAAGTAGACGAAAGAGGGGATGCCTTCCGGGGCATCCCCAAGCTTTGTCTTTTAGGTGTCCTTAGATTATCTTGGGGGTGCCATGGGCATGCCCAAGCTTAGGCTCTTGCCACTCCTTGTTGCATAATCCATCAAATCTTTACCCAAAACTTGAAAACTTCACAACACAAAACTTAAAGTAGAAAATCTCGTGAGCTCTGTTAGCGAAAGAAAATAAAAGACCACTTCAAGGTACTGTAATGAACTCATTATTTATTTATATTGGTGTTATACCTACTGTATTACAACTTCTCTATGGTATATAAACTATTTTACTAGCCATAGATTCATCAAAATAAGCAAACAACACACGAAAAACAGAATCTGTCAAAAACAGAACAGTATGTAGTAATCTGTAGCTAGCGCAAGATCTGTAACCCCAAAAATTCTAAAATAAATTTCTGGGCGTGAGGAATTAATCTATTAATCATATGCAAAAATAATTAACTAAATAGCGCTTTTCAAATAAAAATGACAGCAGTTCTCGTGAGCGCTAAAGTTTCTGTTTTTTACAGCAAGTTCAACAAGACTTTCCCCAAGTCTTCCCAACGGTTCTACTTGGCACAAACACTAATTAAACACACAAAAACAACCAAAACAGAGGCTAGATAAATTATTTATTACTAAACAGGAGCAAAAGCAAGGAACAAAAATAAAATTGGGTTGCCTCCTAACAAGCGCTATCGTTTAACGCCCCTAGCTAGGCATAACAAGCAAGAATAGATCTAGGTATTGTCATCTTTGGTGGGCAATTCTTCAATGAGGCATCTACCATCTTTAGAAATTTCTTTATTTTTATTAATTATCAAACTTTTAGGCACAAGATCGAAAAATTCATTTGTAACAAATGGTTCCTTAATGATAGCAAAAAGATTGGGATGAATACTTATAGATTTGAGATCCGCATTTTCCTTACTAGAGGATTCACCCTTATTTTTAGGAACATACATAAGCTTGGAAATTTTAGTGGGAGGACTTGGAGTATTCTTTACGGAAGAAAAAGCGGTTCCCAAGTTGCTGATAATACCCTCAAGTTTATCGATCCTAGTGGAATCGTGATTTATTTTCTCATTAACTATGGGTTCCTTTTCTTTAATATTTTTCAAAGTAACTCCTACTTTAGATCCATATTGAGAGATTCGGCTGTGGATCTTTTTATCCAAATTTTCAATTAACTCTACGGTAGGAACCTTATTTTCAATAATTTCAATCCTTTGCATTACATGCTCCAAAGTTAATATAGTTCCATTAACCAAGAGAGGAGGTGAGCCAAATAAATCTAACATAGCATTATAAGAATCAAAAGTACGGCTACCCAAAAAGGTCCCTCCGGTAATAGTATCAAGAACATAACGGTGCCAAGGAGTAATGCATACATAAAAATTGCGAAGAAGAACGGAAGTAGATTGCTTCCTAGTAAATCTATTTTGAGCATTGCAAATTCTATACCAAGCATCTTTTAGATTTTCTCCCTTCCTTTGCTTAAAATTTAGAATTTCATTCTTGGGAGACAACGGAGAAGACAAGGGACTAGCCATAACGACAAGCAAACGAACTAACACACAAGCAAACAGAAAGCAAATGGGTAAAAAGAGGCAAATAGAGAAAGAGAGGAATGATAGAGAGAGAGGGCGAATAAAACGGCAAGGGTGAAGTGGGGGAGAGGAAAACGAGAGGCAAATGGCAAATAATGTAATGCGAGAGATAAGGCTATGTGATGGGTACGTGGTATGTTGACTTTTGCGTAGACCTCCCCGGCAACGGCGCCACAAATCCTTCTTGCTACCTCTTGAGCACTGCGTTGGTTTTCCCCGAAGAGGAAGGGATGATGCAGCAAAGTAGCGTAAGTATTTCCCTCAGTTTTTGAGAACCAAGGTATCAATCCAGTAGGAGGCTACACGCGAGTCCCTCGTACCTGCACAAAACAAATAAATCCTCGCAACCAACGCAAATAGGGGTTGTCAATCCCTATAAGGCCACTTACGAGAGTGAGAACTGATAGATATGATAAGATAATTTTTTTGGTATTTTTATGATAAAGATGCAAAGTAAAATAAAGGCAAAGTAAATAGCAAAGGAAATAACTAAGTAGTAGGAGATTAATATGATGAAGATAGACCCGGGGGCCATAGGTTTCACTAGTGGCTTCTCTCGAGATCATAAGTATTCTAAAGTGGGTGAACAAATTACTGTTGAGCAATTGACAGAATTGAGCATAGTTATGAGAATATCTAGGTATGATCATGTATATAGGCATCACGTCCGAGACAAGTAGACTGACTCCTGCCTGCATCTACTACTATTACTCCACTCATCGACCGTTATCCAGCATGCATCTAGAGTATTAAGTTAAAAACAGAGTAACGCCTTAAGCAAGATGACATGATGTAGAGGGATAGACTCATGCAATATGAAGAAAACCCCATCTTGTTATCCTCGATGGCAACAATACAATACGTGCCTTGCTGCCCCTACTGTCACTGGGAAAGGACACCGCAAGATTGAACCCAAAGCTAAGCACTTCTCCCATTGCAAGAAAGATCAATCTAGTAGGCCAAACCAAACTAATAATTCGAAGAGACTTGCAAAGATAACCAATCATACATAAAAGAATTTAGAGAAGATTCAAATATTATTCATAGATAGACTGATCATAAACCCACAATTCATTGGTCTCAACAAACACACCGCAAAAAGAAGATTACATCTGAAAGTGCGTTATATCGACTAGAGGGGGGTGAATAGGCGATTTTATGATAGTCTTCAAAACGTGGAAGTTATGAAGACAAACGATAGAAATAAACCTATTACCCTGCAGCGGAAGGTAGACTACACTAGGCAAGCCATAGTCAAGTATTCAATAGAGTGAAAGCACAATGACTAATAGCAGCAATGTAGTAAGGATCAGGTAGGAAGATATTGTGAAGCCACACAGAACACGTAGTCACTCAGTGAAGACAAAAGATAGTGCGACCATACAATGACTTCACAAGGAGTAACAGTAAGTAAAGGGAAGGGAAGATGAAACCAGTGACTCGCTGAAGAAAATGATTTGTTGGATCAGTTCCAGTTGCTGTGACAACTGTACGTCTGGTTGGGACGGCTAGGTATTTAAACCTTAGGACAAACAGTCCCGGACACCCAGTCCTGAACACGCAGCTTAGGACACCCAGTCCTCACCGTATTCCCCTTGAGCTAAGGTCACACAGACCTTGCCCAATCACTCTGGTAAGTCTTCAAGGTAGACTCCCAAACCTTCATAGACTTCGTTCACCGGCAATCCACAATGTCTCTTGGATGCTCAGAACGCGACGACTAACCGGCTGGAGGATGCACAATCCTCAAGTGTAATAAGTCTTCAGATCACACAGACAAGAAGACTTAAGTGATGCCTAATTCTCTTTAGCTCTGGGTGGTTAGGGCTTTATCCTCGCAAGGAATTCTCTCTCAAAGGCTTCGAGGTGGGTTTCTCTCAAACGACAAAATCCGTACTCTGAATCTGAGCAGCCAACCGTTTATGGTTGTAGGGGGTGGGCTATTTATAGCCACTTGGCAACCCGACCTGATTTGTCCGAAATGACCCTGGGTCACTAAGGAACTGACACGTGTTCCAACGGTCAGATTTCAAACTCACACGGCAACTTTACTTGGGCTTCAAGCAAAGCTGACTTGCCCGACTCTGGACAAGATTCGCTCTCAAAGTCTTCACTCGAAGACGTAGGTTTTGTTTAGGCATCACTTCAGTCATTCTGACTGGTTCTCTTGGACCCCACTTAACAGTATGGTGGTTCCTATGACTCAACACAGAAGAAAGAGAACTACGAAAGATCTAAGTCTTCGAGCTCCATAGGCTTCATGTGGTGTCTTGTAACGCCCTCGATGCGGCTATAGCTCCCACGTGTCGAGGCACGACTTAGAGACATAACCGCATTGAAAGCAATGTCGCAAGTCAGGCAATCATTACAACATCCCATGTAATATATAATAAGAGGGGAGAAACATAGTTGGCTTACACTCGCCACGTCACATCAAAGTACATAAACAACATCCATCATACAAACACTCATGGCCTGACTACGGCGCCAAAATAGAAGAAAACCCAACATGCGACAAGGCCCTAAATCGAACCCCAACTAGGCACCACTACTGATCATCAGGAAAAGACACGTAGTATCACTGAGAGTCCTCGTCGAACTCCCACTTGAGCTCGTACTCGTCACCTGGAGCAGAATCACCTGGACCTGCATCTGGAGTTATAGTATCTGTGAGCCACAGGGACTCAGCAATCTCACACCCTCGCGATCAAGACTATTTAAGCTTATAGGAAGGGTAAGGCAATTATAAGTGGAGTTGCAGCAAGCGACTAGCATATATGGTGGCTATCTTATTCGCAAAAGAGAGTGAGAGGAGGAGGCAAAGCACGAGCAAGAATCTAAAGGAACAACCTGCGCAAGCATTACTCCAACACCGTGTCCACTTCCCGGACTCCGCCGAGAAGAGGCCATCACGGTAACACACTCGGTTGATTCATTTTAATTTAGTTAAGGTTCAAGTTATCTACAACCGGACATTAACAAATTCCCATCTGCCCATAACCGCGGGCACGGCTTTCAAAAGTTCAATCCCTGCAGGGGAGTCCCAACTTAGCCCATGACAAGCTCTCACGGTCAACGAAGGAATAGACCTCCACCCGAGACACACCGATCAGGCTCGGTAACCCGGTACAACAAGACAATTCGACAGGTTAAAACGAGACCAACAACACCGCCCGAATGTGCCGACAAATCCCGATAGGAGCTGCACATATCTCTTTCTCAGGGCACACTCAGATGAGACATCCTACGAGTAAAACCAACCCTCAAGTTGCCCCGAGGTGGCCCCGCAGTCTACACGGTCGAACCAACACTCAGAGGAGCACTGGCCCGGGGGGGTTTAAAATAAGATGACCCTTGGGCTCCGGTAACCCAAGGGAAAAAGAGGCTAGGTGGCGAATGGTAAAACCAATGTTGGGCATTACTGGAAAAGATTTAATCAAGGCGAACTATCAAGGGGTTCCCATTATAACCCAACCGCGTAAGGAACGCAAAATCCGGGAACATAACACCGATATGACGGAAACTAGGGCGGCAAGAGTGGAACAAAACACTAGGCGAGAGGCCGAGCCTTCCACCCTTTACCAAGTATATAGATGCATTAAGATAACATAGCAATATAATGATATCCCAACAAGTAAGTAAATGTTCCAACAAGGAACGGCTTCCAGTCTTCACCTGCAACTAGCAACGCTATAAGAGGGGCTGAGCAAAGCGGTAACATAGCCAATCAATGGTTTGCTAGGACATGGTGGGTTAGAGGTTCAACATGGCAATTGGGAGGCTGACAAGCAAATGGTAGGCATCATAGCACTGGCATAGCAAAGAGCGAGCAAACTAGCATAGCAAAGATAGTAGTGATTTCGAGGGTATGATCATCTTGCCTGCACAGTTGTCAGAGTTGACTGGATCCTCACAAGCAAACTCAACGGGCTCCTCGGTAGCAAACTCGTCTCCTGGATCTTCCCAACAAGAAAAACAAGCAACAAGGATACAATCAACCACATGCAAGACCAAGCAATATGATGAAATAAAGATATGCTATGCGGGATGCAAAATGCAAGATATGACAGGAAATGCATGAACCTGGCCTCAACTTGGAATTCCAAGGGTGCCACTGGAAATATGAGATGAAATCGCTTGAAAACGATATAAAGATCACTGGAATCGGAGTTACGGTTTGGAAATGGCAAGCGTTTTAGGATGACACCGGTCTGCGATTTACAGCAAGTAGGCATCTAAACGCAATGCAACGAACATGCTACAGCCACCAAACATGACAACAAAATACATGGCAGGGATGCACACAAGATGCTTAACAAAAGACTAGCACTGAGCGACGGCCAATTCATCCATTATGAGGTTCAAACAAGCATGACAAAAACGCAAATGAAAAACAGATTCCAGACAGTGAAATTAACACTTGTCTGAAATTTCAGATCACGAAGCCCTCTTCGGAGCAGCAAAACAACATGATACATGACCTGATTATGAAAAATAAGAACATGGCATGGAGCTACTCAACAAGCTTAATAAAAGACCCAAAGTGACCTGGGGCCAAAAGGGATCACAAAATATACTAACGGGCACACGAACAAAGCAAAAACACAATCAGTTCTCGGACAGTAAAAACTGAGACATGCTGAAATATAACTCACGAAGGCATGTAAACGAGCTCGATGCACTCACCACGGTGCAATTCATGGCAAGAAAGGCATACATCCATTAATAAGGCACAAAATACAAGCTAGACATGGCAAGAACAATGGCATGGCATGCACGGATCAACTACAATAGCATCGGCAAAATCGCAAACGAGTTGACGATCTGCCCAGATTCGCAACGAAGCAAAATGAGAGCTCGATTGACTCAAGTTAGGGTGCTCAATAATTGCAAACAAAGATATGGATGGATAGAGCATAACATGATTAACAAAACTCCTTTACTGACCATCCTCAAAAGAGGCACGGATCACTAGGAAACAAGCTGAACATATGGCATCATGAACTAAATAATCCCAGACTTAGTGAAAACTACTAAGTCTCTGAAAACAGATTTACCGGGTGCCTCTCTTTGCGAGCTTGCACAAGTCACCACACACATCCTAAAAATGCATGGGTTGCACCTCTGGAAAGAAGACAAAATCCTTAAAAAAACATATGAAGGACTCACAGGCATAGCATGCACACAATAATCATGGCAAAAATGACAAAAGTCTAAGATGAACTAGCAGATCTGACAATTAACTCATGAAGCCTCCTTATAACAGCATTTTGGGCATCAAGATGAGCTCATATGAAAATGATGCAATGTAATGAAATGATGTACTCGTCGAGATGAACATTTTGATATACTATAAGTCCAAATCGGAGCTACGGATGCAAAGTTACGGAGCCTCAAACAGGAGCATATGGAGTAAAAATTCTGAGGACTTAGTAAAAAAAAGAGGGGTCAACCCTAGTCTCTCCTCAGATCCAGATCGGGGCGCGGTTCCCGAGGCGGCGGCGGCACTGTAGCTGACGGCGGCGGCGCGGGCGGAGCGGCCGGCGACGAGGCGACCGGCGGAGGCGGGGGCCCGGCCGCGGCGGCGACTTGCCGCGGTGGGGCGGCGCGATCTTCGAGGCGGCCGGCGTCAGGCTCTCCTCTCGCCGGCGACGAGGAACGGGGCGGCCGGCGCCGGACTCGGATGCGGGCAGCGGCTGGTCGCGGAGGGGGCGAAGGCGGCGCGGGCGGCGGGGTAGGCGAGGCTGGCGGCGGCGACTTCGGGCCGCGGGGGCCGGGAACGGGCCTCCCGGGCCGGCGGCTGAGAGGCGGCGAAGTGGGGCGCCCGCGCCACGTGGCGCGCCCCGGTAGGCGGAAGCGATTGTCTGGGGGGGGGTCGGACGTTGTCCGGCTCGCCCGAGATCTGTTTTTTTTAGACTAGGGTTTCGGGAAGAGGGAGAGATCCGAAAATGGAGGGGTGTATATATAGGCATTAGTGGAGCTAGGAGAGTCCAAATGAGGTGCGGTTTTCGGCCACGCGATCGTGATCGAACGCTCCAGGACATGGAGCAGAGTTTGGTGGGTTTTGGGCCAAATTAGAGGGGTGTTGGGCTGCAACACACACGAGGCCTTTTCAGTCCCTCGGTTAACCGTTGGAGTATCAAACGAAGTCCAAATGATACGAAACTTGACAGGCGGTCTACCGGTGGTAAACCAAGGCCGCTTGGCAAGTCTCGGTCCAATCTGGAAATGTTTAATCCCCACACACGAAAGAAAGCTAGAAATGGCCACCGGAGGAGAACGAAGCGCCGGAATGCAAAACGGACAACGGGGAAAATGCTCGAATGCATGAGATGAACATGTATGCAAATGCAATGCACATGACGACATGATATGAGATGCATGAAAAAGAAAACAACACACGGAGACAAAGACCTGAACCCGAGAAATAAATATAACTTAATGCCGGAAATGGCAAGAGTTGGAGTACAAATAGGGAAAGTTACAACCGGGGTGTTACAACACTCCACCACTACGAAAAGATCTCGTCCCGAGATCTAGGACTGAAAGAACTCCGGGTACTCAGAACGGAGGTGATCCTCGCGTTCCCAGGTAGCTTCACGGTCGGAATGGTGTGACCACTTGACTTTGAGAAATTTGATCGACTTGTTGCGAGTCTTGCGTTCAGTCTCTTCAAGAATAGCAACTGGGTGCTCACGATAGGAGAGATCTTCTTGGAGCTCAATGTCCTTGAAGTTGACGGTGCGGTCAGGAGTCTTGAAGCACTTTCGAAGCTGAGAGACATGGAACACGTCATGAACATTTGCAAAGATTGAAGGAAGCTCGAGTTGATAGGCGAGGTCGCCTCTCTTGCTGACAATCTTGAAAGGTCCCACGTATCTAGGGGCAAGCTTCCCTTTGATACCGAAGCGACGAGTACCTTTCATAGGAGAGACGCGGAGGTAAACATGATCTCCGATCTTGAAAGCCAAATCACGGTGCTTACTATCATAGTAGCTCTTCTGGCGGGATTGGGCTGCTTTGAGGTTATCACGAATGACTCTGCACATTTCTTCTGCTTCTGTGATTAAGTCATTACCCAAAAGCTGACGTTCACCGGTTTCAGACCAGTTGAGAGGGGTACGGCACTTCCTGCCATGCAGAATTTCAAAAGGGGCCTTGTTCGAACTTGCTTGAAAACTATTGTTGTAGGAGAATTCAGCATAAGGAAGACAATCCTCCCATTTCATGCCGAAGGAGATCACACAAGCCCTGAGCATATCTTCAAGAATCTGGTTGACACGCTCCACTTGACCGCTTGTTTGAGGATGGAAAGCTGTGCTGAAGCGGATTTTGGTGCCCATGGCCTTCTGGAAAGAATCCCAAAACTTGGAGGTAAAGATGCTGCCACGGTCTGAAGAGATCACTTGTGGAATACCGTGCAGAGAGACAATTCGAGAGGTATAGAGTTCCACCAATTGAGCTGCAGTGATCGACTCTTTGATAGGCAGAAAGTGAGCCACTTTGGTGAGTTTGTCGATGACAACGAATATAGCATCATTGCCACGCTTGGACTTTGGAAACCCAGTCACGAAGTCCATTTCAATGTGGTCAAACTTCCATTCTGGAATGGCAAGAGGTTGGAGGAGACCAGCTGGCCTTTGGTGTTCTGCCTTCACTCTTCTGCAGACATCACATTCATTTACGAATTGAGCGATCTCGCGCTTCATTCGAGTCCACCAATAAGCTTGCTTGAGGTCCTGATACATCTTCGTGCTCCCAGGGTGGATGGAGAGGAGAGAATTGTGAGCCTCGTTCATAATCACATAATGGAGGTCACCTTTGGGCACAACAATACGATCCTCGAAGAAGAGAGTGTCCTTGTCATCAAGGCGGTAGCACTTGTACTTGGACTGACTCTTGGCAATCCCAATCTTCACCTTTTTCACCATAGCATCAAGAAGCTGGGCTTGGCAAATCTGGTCTTCTAAGGTAGGAGAGACTTGAAGGTTGGTGAGGAAACCTTGAGGGACAACTTGCAGATTAAGCTTGCGGAAAGCTTCACAAAGCTCGGGTTGATAAGGCTTAAGAATCAGACTGTTGCAGTAGGCCTTTCTGCTCAAAGCGTCAGCAATCACATTAGCCTTGCCTGGAGTATACTCAATACTCGGATTATACTCTTGAATCATTTCGACCCAACGAGTTTGCCTTAGGTTGAGATTAGGCTGAGTGAAGATGTACTTGAGACTCTTGTGATCAGTGAAAATATCCACTTTTCTTCCCAATAGAAGATGTCTCCAAGTCAAAAGAGCATGCACAACTGCCGCCAACTCGAGATCATGAGTGGGGTAGTTCTTCTCATTAGGCTTCAACTGGCGAGATGTATAAGCAACAACTTTCTTCTCTTGCATCAAAACTGCGCCAAGACCTTGGAGAGAGGCATCACAAAAGACCTCGTACGGCTTGGATTCATCAGGCGGAGTCAGAACTGGAGCAGTGATCAACTTCTCTTTCAAAGTGTTGAAAGCAATATCACACTCCGGAGACCAAACGTACTTGACGTGCTTCTGAAGAAGATTTGAGAGAGGCTTCGCGATCTTAGAAAAGTTTTCAATGAATCTTCGGCAATAGCTTGCGAGACCGAGAAAACTGCGGAGTTGCTTCACGTTCTGAGGAGGTTCCCAATTCACAATTGCAGACACCTTCTCAGGATTCACGGCAATGCCCTTGGCAGAGATGATATGACCAAGATAAAGAACCTCATCAAGCCAAAATTCACACTTGGAGAACTTAGCGTAGAACTAATGTTCCCTGAGCTTATCGAGAACCAAACGCAAGTGTTTGGCATGATCTTCCTTGTTCTTCGAGAATACCAGAATGTCGTCGAGATAGACCAAAACGAAGTCATTGGTGTAGGCGTTGAAGATGAAGTTCATCATGCGAGAGAACGTCGGAGGAGCGTTGGCGAGGCCAAAAGACATGACAGTGTATTCATATGAACCAAAGCTTGTTCTGAATGCTGTCTTGGGAATATCTTCTTCACGAATGCGAATCTGGTGATAGCCCATACGGAGATCAAGCTTGGAGAATACTTGAGCACCTTTGAGTTGTTCGAACAGCTCATTGATGTTGGGAAGTGGGTATTTGTTCTTGATGGTCTTCTTGTTCACTGGACGGTAATCAACACAAAGTCGGTCCGTTCCATCCTTCTTCTTCACAAAAAGAACACCACAACCCCACGGAGAAGAACTTGGCCGGATGAGACCCATTCTTTCTTACTCATCGAGTTGCTTCTTCAGCTCCTTCAGCTCTTCAGGTCCGAGCTTGTAAGGACGTTTGCACACAGGTTCCATGCCAGGCTCAAGTTCAATAACGAATTCAATTGGCCGGTGCGGAGGCATTCCTGGGAGCTCTTCTGGAAAGACGTCTTGATATTCGCAAATGACTGGAATTTGCGAAATAGCGTCCAATTCACCCTTCTCATTGAGAGAAAACAGATGGATAGTATCATCACGAGCGGCAAAGACAATTACATCCTCAGACGAATGAGTCAATTGAATCTGCCTGGCTGCACAATCAAGCTGAGCCTTGTGCTTAGAAAGCCAATCCATTCCGAGAATAAGATCAATATCCGAGTTACCAAGCACCACCGGAGAAGAGAGAAACTTGTAATTGCCCAACGTGATAGAGACATCGGGAGCAACCAAACTAGAAGTCAAAAGCTTGCTGGGAGAAACAACTTGCATGACTTTGTGCATAATCTCGGTATCAACATTGTGCTTCGACGCAAAAGGGCATGACAAAAAGGAATGCGATGCACCAGTGTCAAATAGAACTTTTGCAGGAACATCGTTAACAGGAAGGTTACCCATGATCACATCTGACGAGTCCTCTGCCTGAGCTGCATTCATCAAATTGACCTTGGCGTGCTTGGGGTTATGCTTGACCATAGCTGTACTTGCCGATCTCACAGGAGGAGGAGGAGGAAGACGTCTCTGGTTGAGACACTTGTTGGCATAGTGACCCTTCTGTTGGCACTTGTTGCACATGACCTCTGAAAGCGGACGGTGATACGGAGCACTCGATCTTGGAGCTTGAGACGAATTCTTGTTCTGAAAGCCTGGGTTGGGTGGGTGGGAAGAACCACTGCCACCTTTGCTCTTCTGATGATACGGCTGACGGAACGGAGGAGGAGGAAGCCAAAACTTCTGCTGCTTGGCCACTTGAGTAGAGGAAGAAGGAGTAACATCTCTAACTCGCTTCCTGGAAGCATCACACCTCAACTAAGCAGCCTCTTGCTTCAGTGCCATGTTGTAGAACTCATCGTATCTCAAGGGCTTGAAGAGAACAAGAGCGAGCTGAATATCTTCTATGAGACCACCCCTGAACTGATATATCATGCTCTTCTCATCAGGCACGTCCTGCTTGGCAAAGCGGGCAAGCTTCCAGAACAATTTGTTGTAGTCATAGACAGACAAAGAGCCTTGCTTCAGATTGCGGAATTCTTCACGCTTGCTTTCAACCACGCTCTGCGGAATATGATGAGCTCGGAAATCTCGACGGAAATCATCCCAAGTGATAACAAGTCCACCTCTGGAATCCTTGTACTGCTGGAACCATTCTGCAGCTTGATCTTTGAGTTGGAAGGAAGTGAACTTGACAAAGTCCTCAGGCCTGACGTTACTGCACTCGAAATGCTTACACAGATCCACAAGCCAATCATCAGCATCGGTTGCCTCAACACAATTGCTGAAAGTCTTTGGCCCGTTAGCAAGGAACTGGTTGAGTGTAGCAAAGTGACTCTGATTGCTGCCTTGATTCCCTTGACTGCCTTGATTGCGCTCTTGAAGAATTTGCATGATCAGCTGAGTGTTTGCATTGGTTGCGGCCATCACAGCTTGCCATGCCTCTGGAGGAGGTGGAGGCGGTGGCGGATCTTGATTCTGGTTCTGACTGGTGCTCTTAGCGGGAGCCATCCTGAAGAGGTTGACCACCGTTAGCACATAGACAGATAAATGAAGCTGAAACCAACGGAATGAAAATTGCAACATAAAGTCTTCACATCCGAACAAAATGAACGAATGCATTCCTCTTCAAATGGTCACATATCCATAAATTGAGAAGCCACGTAGAATTAAGGTAGGGAAATAAATCAACAAGGTACGGATCAAGAACGAATAATCGGTAAGAAATCCCAATCTCAAACCAATATCCGTGGAAGGAGAACTAGAGCTACTAGAATTCCCACCTATGAAACTCCCGAACCTTTCCGGTTATGCAATCAGGTGTTGGGGATACAGGGGAAGCATAATATCTCACCCAAACTAGCAAATCATACATCCAACTGTATCCATCCTTCAACACATAACCAAGAAAACTTCGGAAACCATCTACCTCAACCTTTGAAAAGCATCCGTTATACAAGTTATGGCTATACTCCCGAACTCCCGCCCCAGTACTGGGTGGCGTCGAGGTTATCTCACCAACGAACTGCATAAAAGAGATTTTCGATGTCGGCGAACATATCTCAAGTATTCCAGAATTGCAACAATAAAATTATGATGACAACACCTCAGAGCTCAACTCCCCGGGACACTTCCACTAAACCCCTGACAGGAGGCACCAAGTCAATGTTCTCATCATAAGCCATCGGAACGGTTCCAAGATACTCGCGTGATCCTAAAAATTTTTAGTGAAATTTGAGAAGAGAAGAGTCAAAACTCTACGTCAGGATGCCTTACCAGAGCGATGAGGAGACTGGGAAGTAAAAAGAATTCCTAAACTCTCCGATATATAATTCCTAAAGACTCAAAACATTTTTCTAGACACAACTCGGCTGCTAAAACGATCAAGCAATGGGGCTCCTAAGGTCGGGGAAGGCTCTGATTACCAACTTGTAACGCCCTCGATGCGGCTATAGCTCCCACGTGTCGAGGCACGACTTAGAGACATGACCGCATTGAAAGCAATGTCGCAAGTCAGGCAATCATTACAACATCCCATGTAATATATAATAAGAGGGGGAGAAACATAGTTGGCTTACACTCGCCACGTCATATCAAAGTACATAAATAACATCCATCATACAAACACTCATGGCCCGACTACGGCGCCAAAATAGAAGAAAACCCAACATGCGACAAGGCCCTGAATCGAACCCCAACTAGGCACCACTACTGATCATCAGGAAAAGACACGTAGTATCGCTGAGAGTCCTCGTCGAACTCCCACTTGAGCTCGTACTCGTCACCTGGAGCGGAATCACCTGGACCTGCATCTGGAGTTATAGTATCTGTGAGCCACAGGGACTCAGCAATCTCACACCCTCGCGATCAAGACTATTTAAGCTTATAGGAAGGGTAAGGCAATTATAAGTGGAGCTGCAGCAAGCGACTAGCATATATGGTGGCTATCTTATTCGCAAAAGAGAGCGAGAAGAGGAGGCAAAGCACGAGCGAGAAACTAGAAGGAAACCTGCGCAAACATTACTCCAACACCGTGTCCACTTCCCGGAATCCACCGAGAAGAGGCCATCACGGTAACACACTCAGTTGATTCATTTTAATTAATTAGGGTTCAAGTTATCAACAACCGGACATTAACAAATTCCCATCTGCCCATAACCGCGGGCACGGCTTTCGAAAGTTCAATCCCTGCAGGGGGGTCCCAACTTATCCCATGACAAGCTCTCACGGTCAACGAAGGAATATACCTCCTCCCAAGACGTTCCGATCAGACTCGGTATCTCGATAACTCAAGACACTTCGACAGGTTAAAACAAGACCAGCAACACCGCCCGAATGTGCCGACAAATCCCGATAGGAGCTGCACATATCTCTTTCTCAGGGCACACTCAGATGAGACTATCCTACGAGTAAAACCAACCCTCAAGTTGCCCCGAGGTGGCCCCGCAGTCTACTCGGTCGGACCAACACTCAGAGGAGCACTGGCCCGGGGGGGTTTAAAAAAGATGACCCTTGGGCTCCGGTAACCCAAGGGAAAAAGAGGCTAGGTGGAATGGTAAAACCAAGGTTGGGCATTGCTGGAAAAGCTTTAATCAAGGCGAACTATCAAGGGGTTCCCATTATAACCCAACCGCGTAAGGAACGCAAAATCCGGGAACATAACACCGATATGACGGAAACTAGGGCGGCAAGAGTGGAACAAAACACTAGGCGAGAGGCCGAGCCTTCCACCCTTTACCAAGTATATAGATGCATTAAGATAACATAGGCAATATAATGATATCCCAACAAGTAATAAAATGTTCCAACAAGGAACGGCTCCAGTCTTCACCTGCAACTAGCAACGCTATAAGAGGGGCTGAGCAAAGCGGTAACATAGCCAATCAATGGTTTGCTAGGACATGGTGGGTTAGAGGTTTCAACATGGCAATTGGGAGGCTGACAAGCAAAATGGTAGGCATCGTAGCATTGGCATAGCAAAGAGCGAGCAAACTAGCATAGGCAAAGATAGTAGTGATTTCGAGGGTATGATCATCTTGCCTGCACAGTTGTCAGAGTTGACTGGATCCTCACAAGCAAACTCAACGGGCTCCTCGGTAGCGAACTCGTCTCCTGGCTCTACCCAACAAGACAAACAAGCAACAAGGATACAATCAACCACGTGCAAGACCAAGCAATATGATGAAATAAAGATATGCTATGCGGGATGCGATGCGGGATGCAAAATGCAAGATATGACAGGAAATGCATGAACCTGGCCTCAACTTGGAATTCCAAGGGTGCCACTGGAAAGATGAGATGAAATCGCTTGAAAACGATATAAAGATCATTGGAATCGGAGTTACGGTTTGGAAATGGCAAGCGTTTTAAGATATGACACCGGTCTGCGATTTACAGCAAGTAGGCATCTAAACGCAATGCAACGAACATGCTACAGCCACCAAACATGACAACAAAATACATGGCAGGGATGCACACAAGATGCTTAACAAAAGACTAGCACTGAGCGACGGCCAATTCATCCATTATGAGGTTCAAACAAGCATGACAAAAACGCAAATGCAAAACAGATTCCAGACAGTGAAATTAACACTTGTCTGAAATTTCAGATCACGAAGCCCTCTTCGGAGCAGCAAAACAACATGATACATGACCTGATTATGACAAAGAAGAACATGGCATGGAGCTACTCAACAAGCTTAACAAAAGACCCAAAGTGACCTGGGGCCAAAAGGGATCACAAAATATACTAACGGGCACACGAACATAGCAAAAACACAATCAGTTCTCAGACAGTGAAAACTGAGACATGCTGAAATATAACTCACGAAGGCATGTAAACGAGCTCGATGCACTCACCACGGTGCAAGTCATGGCAAGGCAGGCATACATCCATTAAGAAGGCACAAAATACAAGCTAGACATGGCAAGAACAATGGAATGGCATGCACGGATCAACTACAATAGCATCGGCAAAATCGCAAACGAATTGACGATCTGCCCAGATTCGCAACGAAGCAAAATGAGAGCTTGATTGACTCAAGATAGGGTGCTCCATAATTGCAAACAAAGACATGGATGGATAGAGCATAACATGATTAACAAAACTCCTTTACTGACCATCCTCAAAAGAGCCACGGATCACTAGAAAACAAGCTGAACATATGGCATCATGAACTAAATAATCCCAAACTTAGTGAAAACTACTAAGTCTCTGAAAACAGATTTACCGGGTGCCTCTCTTTGCGAGCTTGCACAAGTCACCACACACATCCTAAAAATGCATGGGTTGCACCTCTGGAAAGAAGACAAAATCCTTAACAAAACATATGAAGGACTCACAGGCATAGCATGCACACAATAATGATGGCAAAAATGACAAAAGTATAAGATGAACTAGCAGATCTGACAATTAACTCACGAAGCCTCCTTCTAACAGCATTTTGGGCATCAAGATGAGCTCAAATGAAAATGATGCAGTGGAATGAAATGATGTACACGTCGAGGCGAACATTTTGATATACTATATGTCCAAATCGGAGCTACGGATGTAAAGTTACATGGCCTCAAACAGGAGCATATGGAGTAAAAATTCTGAGGACTTAGTAAAAAAAGAGGGGTCAACCCTAGTCTCTCCTCAGATCCAGATCGGGGCACGGTTCTCGAGGCGGCGGCGGCACTGTAGCTGACGGCGGCGGCGGCGCGGGCGGAGCGGCCGGCGACGAGGCGGCCGGCGGAGGCGGGGGCCCGGCCGCGGCGGCGATTTGGCGCGGTGGGGCGGCGCAATCTTCGAGGCGGCCGGCGTGGGGCTCTCCTCTCGCCGGCGACGAGGAACGGGGCGGCCGGCGCCGGACTCGGCTGCAGGCGGCGGCCGGTCGCGGAGGGGGCGAAGGCGGCGCGGGCGGCAGGGTAGGCAAGGCTGGCGGCGGCGACTTCGGGCCGCGGGGGCCGGGAACGGGCCTCCCGGGCCGGCGGCTGAGAGGCGGTGAAGTGGGGCGCCCGTGCCACATGGCGCGCCCCAGTAGGCGGCGGCGATTGTCCGGGGGGGTCGGACGTTGTCCGGCTCGCCCGAGATCTGTTTTTTTTAGACTAGGGTTTCGGGAAGAGGGAGAGATCCGAAAATGGAGGGGTGTATATATAGGCATAAGTGGAGCTAGGAGAGTCCAAATGAGGTGCGGTTTTCGGCCACGCGATCGTGATCGAACGCTCTAGGACATGAAGCAGAGTTTGGTGGGTTTTGGGCCAAATTAGAGGGGTGTTGGGCTGCAACACACACGAGGCCTTTCCGGTCCCTCGGTTAACCGTTGGAGTATCAAACGAAGTCCAAATGATACGAAACTTGACAGGCGGTCTACCGGTGGTAAACCAAGGCCGCTTGGCAAGTCTCGGTCCAATCTGGAAATGTTTAATCCCCACACACGAAAGAAAGCTAGAAATGGCCACCGGAGGAGAACGAAGCGCCGGAATGCAAAATGGACAACGGGGAAAATGCTCGAATGCATGAGATGGACACGTATGCAAATGCAATGCACATGACGACATGATATGAGATGCATGAAAAAGAAAACAACACACGGAGACAAAGACCTGAACCCGAGAAATAAATATAACTTAACGCCGGAAATGGCAAGAGTTGGAGTACAAATAGGGAAAGTTACAACCGGGGTGTTACATGTCTTCTCTTGTCATAGTCTTCAATGTGAATATCTTCATATACCACCTTTGACTTCAATGTCTTCATACATTTTTAGGGGTCATCTCTAGTAGGAAAACCGAATCAATGAGGGACTTCTACCTGTGTTATCCTACAATTCTCACAAACACATTAGTCCGTCAACTAGGTTTGTCGTCAATTCTCCAAAACCAACTAGGGGTGGCACTAGATGCACTTACAATCTCACCCTTTTTGGTGATTGATGACAAACTAGTTGAAGTTTTCAACGGGGAATATAATCTGTGAAATTGTAAAGGATAAGGAATTGTCTTCATAAGTTGCAAGGGCTCCCCCTGAAGATGTGCATATAAGTAATTTGCTTTTGGAATGCAAATGCACATGGCAGGTTGTACTTGTGGAGATCCACTTCAACTTATGATGACAATCCACTATGCATGTGAAAGTATATGAAGATAATGACATGCATAATGGAAAATGGACGTCTACAGAATGATCTAAGTGCGGAATTTATCGTCGCACATAAGGTGGCAGATAAGTAGCAGACGACCATCGAGTTTAAGTGTTACAACTCAAAGAACCAAATGTAGCAAAACGAGAGTTGTAAGCACGAGCCAAAATATAAAGCACCCGCCCATATGGACCCGCTTGAAGACTATCAACCTCATATGCTTCTCCCCCTTTTGTCAGTAAGGACCAAAAAGGTTTGAAGACATAGAGCATCTACTCATTCCCATGAGGAGTAGGTCAAGCAGCAGGGTCATTGGTGGTGTTTGGCGGTGTTGAAGAGCTTGGAGCAGAGTCGAAGCATGCTGAAGGAGGTGGCGGTGAAGTAGCATCGTCTTCATCCTCGATCACTCTGGCATTCACAGTTGCAGTAGAGGAAGAGAACTCAGAGTCTTCAAGGGATGGAGTTCGTCGCAGCACTACCCTTCGAGGAGGTGTGGAGTCAAACTTGAATCGCTCAGTGAAGCCATCCTCTTGAAGATCATCTTCAGAACACATCAGCGTTAGCCCTTTCCATGTGCGGCGAGAGGTTTCATGGGCAACAAAAGCATTCTTGGTGGCAACATTGCGAATGCGATTAACATCCACCAAGAGGCTTTGCATCTGATGCTTCAGCCAGTCATGATGCCTATCCTGTTTCTGATGAAGATCCACAAGAAGCTCTCGGTCGTTGAGAACATGAGTGCGCTTCTTGGGTCGTGGAGCAGTTGTACTGTCAGTGGCTTCAGTGAGAGCAGGATGCGGTGCACGTGTAGTGCCAGCCAAAGGATACACACGAGTTACGGCTTCCACACCTTCAACGTTCTGAGTGAAACTTTGATGCTTTGCATTCTGAAGACTGAGAGGTTCCTTGGCAGGCTCAGGATAGATGGCTTCAATAGACATATCCACATCAGGCAAAAAGATCCGATGGTTGCGGGCCGAGGGCTGATATGAGATAGCGGAGTGAAGTTTGATCAGTCGCATCACCCAAGGGGCGTAGAACTTCAAACCAAACAGATCAGAGCCAGATGCAGCAAGTTGGCGAATGAAGAAATCCTGTGTATTGAAGCATTTTCCATGAAGAATGTAGAAGACCAAAGTCTTCATTGCACCTTCCAGCTTGGCATGGGGAGAATGTCCTTTGATTGGCCAGAGAGTTCGCCTTATGATGTGATAAATGGTTCTTGGCAGATACTCAAGGTCTTCAATGAAGAACTCCATGGGATAAGCAGCATCTTGGGGCAATGGCTTCATCATACTGAGCATCTGACTTATATTAGGTTCAGTCTTCTGAAAGATGCTCTCAATAGCTTCACTATGAAGCTGACAGCCATGCTCGTAGAGATCGCCAGGAGTGGGAAAACCAGCGAGCTCAATGATGTCAAAGGCTTTGGCTTCGTGATGAATGTTTCCTGTCATCCACTCCAGGACCCAAGTCTTCGGATCTCTGTTATACCCGCGGATGTGAAGTGTGGCATAGAATTGGAGCAGCAACTCTTCATTCCAATGCTCTTGGTCAGTGACGAACAGCAGCAGTCCAACCTCTTTGAAGCAATCCAGAGCTTCTTCCAGACAGGGCAGACCAGCTATTGCTTCAATGTCAAGGCGCTTGTGTGGGAAGATGCGACCTTGGTTGTAAAGAACGCATGAGTAATAGCTTCGCTGCGGATAACTCCAGAACCGATCAGATGATATTCTTTCCTTGGAGTAGGGGTTCCTGGAGCTGTTGAAGAATGTGTTGTCTGCTCTGAAGCCATTGATATTGAAGGAGCCAGGTGCTGATGCAGGACCTGGGAACCTTGGCAATCTTGGGATTGGCTTCTGTACCTGAGGCCTGTGCTCAACATGATAGTCGAACTGGGGACCGGCAGCAGACTCAGGAACATAAGTGGCGGGATCAGTGGCTTCGCTGACTTCTGGTGCTTTTGTTGGTGAGGGCTCCACATTAGCTTCAGCCATGACAGCGTCAGTGGCTTCAGTGGTGTTTTTGGTGGCAGCCTCAAGATGTTCAACCTCCACTTGACGAGCAGGAGGATCGGTCACGATCACGTTCTCCTCGAGAACTGCTTCTTGGTGGGACAGGGGAGTGGCAACTTGTGGGACTTCTTCTTCCGCGGCTGATGCAGCCGGATTGTCTTCAGCGGAGACTTGAGGCCTTGGACCTTTGCGAAGCCTGCACAATGCGGGTGACGCCTGTGGAGTTGCTGTTGGCTGGGCCTCAAGGTCTTCATTCTCTTGTGGGCGATCCGCCCATGAAGCATCCTGTGCAATTGGCGTCAGTGGACGACCAATGCTGATGAGTTCGCTGTGCGTTAGCATAGGCGATGATACCTGTTGGTGTTCTAGCTGAGGAAGGGCTGCATCATCTTCAACATGGTCATGATGACCAATGTCTTCAGCAGCGATGGGATCAGCTGCTGGAAAGTCTTCAGCTTCATGAGCGTCTGTGAAAGCAGGCTCATGGACAGTCAGTTGACGTTCTTGTGGATCGGCGTCGGGGTGGACCATGGAAATGGGTTCAACAATCAAGGGCTCTATGGGAGCAGCCCGTTCCTTCTTGGTCATTCTTTTCTTCTTGGCGGGGGCAGTAGCAGAGGCTTCAGGATGTTTTCTCTTCCTTGCTTCAGCCTCAGCAGTCCTGGTCTTCTTCAGTTCTGAAGCGGTTGACCTGACCTTTGGCTTCGGGCCAGTCATGCTAGTTGGGAAGACAAGGGGATCTGCCTCCTGCCTTGGTGCTTCAGGTTCAGCCATAGCGGGCTTCTTCTACTTCTTGGCAGCCATCCTGGGGTCGATGCCAGGACGCCCAAGGGCCTTGCGCTTCTCAGCCTCATTGTAGGCTTGCACACACCTATCAGCTAGGACCTTCATGCGCTCACGAGAACCCTGAGCTTCTGCACGTTTCTTTAGAAAGGCTTCCTTGAGCTCGTGCAGCATAATCTTGAAATTCTCCACGTCTTGCACGCTGAGCTTGGCCATATGCTTCTTGAACTGAGATTTCTCAAAGTTAACCTTCTGCTTTAGTTCAACAATGCGCTGGGCGATAGCTAACTCTGAAGCAATGGCGCCATGGAATGCGACACTGAGGCCAATGGGTAGTTGGAGATCGTCGAAGCTGATGTTTGGCGTGTCAAACCATTCATCAATGAAGTTGTGGATGATTGTTACATCAAAGAGAGGTAGATCATTGAAGATTTCTGCTTCTTCTTTGCTCTTGATGAGTTGCTCAAGAGCGTCATCTGCAAGATCTTCATCACTTGACAGATCAATGGCATCATTGCGCAAAATGGCAGCAGCTGTTAGCTCTTGGCCGGTGTGTGGCAGAGGCATCTTGACCTTCTGGGGCTTGGAGATGCGTGATAAATCTTCGGACTGCACACTATCTTCAGGAGGTGCAGTTGCCAGTGGCTTCGCCCGTGAGATTTTTGGTGAAGGGGCAGGCTTTGAAGCTTTAGGCTTCTTCAACTTCTTTGGCTTTGGCGCTGCAGGCGCTTCATCTGATTCAGCATCAGCTGCAGGCTCATTCACTGCAGTTCCTTGAACCAAGATATGGGTGATGAGGCCTTCAAGGTTGTAGAAAGGACCGACAACATTGGGTTCTACATCTCGTGTGCCATCAGCCCTTGGAGCTGAGGGACCAGGGTTGAAGTCTAGTCCCAATGTCTTCTTGTTTTGCTTCGCTGAGTTCTGGGCAAACTGGAACTTGCGCTTGAACAGAATGTCGTCATGACACCATAGTAGTGACGATGGGTGTGCATCAACAGGCTGTGGCCCACGGACCATGCAGGGATAGAAGCCTTGTTCAATGGCTTCATCTCTGGACCTGGGTTGAAGATTCTTGTATAGGATGTCTCCCCACGGTCTCTTGATGGCATTTTTCTCAGCATATTCCTGGGTTACAAATCGGTATTTGAACCATTGTTCTGCCCAATATCTTCGAATCCATTGGATTCGGGTCTTGCGCTGATTGTAATCCTCTTCAGGATCTGTCTTGTACAGTTCTGAGAGGTCATCTGGCAGATCTCTAGATGTTTCTCCATGACGCTTTCTTCCACCCTTCCTTGATGATTTCTCTGAAGCCATGAACTTTAAACTGAAAGGCTTCAACACGTTCAAAGGCTTCAAAGATTTTCGCTTGCTGGACAAACAGGAACTTGCTTCGGGAGAATTTATATGATGCTGTAAGAATTCTGCAAATGAATGCAGACTATGAGAACCAAGGGATTCTCCCACGGACATGTACCTGTGACAGCATTAAGGTGCGAGAGAAGGGGAAGAGGTCATATGCATTCTCAGAAGATTTTGAATATAAATCAGTTTAGAAGACATTGTCCTCATCGTGCGAAGACATTCACTCATAGATAAGGAGTTGGTTCCAGATTTGTACGAATCCAGAGATCAGTACAAGTGAGGAATCTAACTACTTTGTGAAGCATAAGTGAATATACTAGGCATGTTATGAGATGCAGTATGAGAGAGATCTAACTTGTGTGAATAGAAACTGCTTGTGGTAGAAAGTGACAAAGCCATAGGATCAATGGTGCCGTAAAAAAGAAGTTTTATTTACCACACTAAGAACTGCTAGACGGAGTGGAAGATGAGGCCGAGCAGTTTGATCTTCTGTGCCCTAACTTGGCGACGGAGGACACCTACAGCGACGGCGGAGAGGACGATGTTCGCGGTTGGCGTGAAGACGGCGTCGGAGAGGTTGCGGCAGCGAAGCGCTTTGTCGCCGGCGTCGTCGAGGGCTAGCGGTGGCGCTAGGGTTCGTGCGAGAGTGGAAGAAGAGATAATGACCGCCGTGAAGTGTGTATTTATAGGTACAGGGGCGGCACTGTGTTATTACACAGGTGCCCCTGGCGATTCGCATCTGAGGAACACGTGGCCATCATGCAGAATTTTGGGGTTTGTTCCACGTGCCACGCACGCCTGGATTGTCGGGTGGTCGTTCCTACTTCTCCGGGTTTCATGTGGAGGAATGAGCATTGAAGGTGGACTTAAGGTTTGTCTTTGTATCTTCTGCTGACAAGGACGCAGAGAAGACATTTGACAGTTTCAATAGAATGCATATGATTTGGAGAGATAGAGTTTGAGATAGATAGCATAGAGAGGTTAGGGTCCGATCACATTCACTTAGTTCAAAAGATTCAACAAGAAGACATAGCTATAAGTGAATGCTGTAGAGGACAGAACACTAGTGTATATATATATATAATCAACATAGTGAAGATAATCATGAAGACATGTTGAGATTGAAGCCAAACCAAATGTGAAGACATAGCAAGGTAACGCCATGAGTGAAACACATCAAAATAGAACATTTGGTGGTGGCGTTACCCACCGTATAGGAAGTATTAGACCCAGACATGGCGCACAATTATCGTGGCGCTCCAAAGTCAAATTCCACATGAATGTATTCACACTTAGAATGTATGTCTTCATTGATTGACGATATACTTTACTTCGTGTGTTGCACATCTAAGTCATCAATATGCATAAGGGTTAGGATGTGTGCCTGATCACAGGACATTTGAGGATTCCAGGATATTTAGCTCACACCGTAACTTGCAAAATCTCTTCTCATCCAAGGGCTTGGTGAAGATATGTGCCAATTGCTCTTCAGTGTTGACGTGTATGATATCAATATCTTCCTTCACAACATGATCTCTGAGAAAGTGATGACGAATTTCAATGTGCTTTGTCTTCGAGTGCTGAACTGGGTTGTTGGCAATTTTGATGGCGCTTTCATTGTCGCAGTAGAGTGGCACTTGCTTCAGATGAATGCCATAGTCTTTGAGCGTTTGCTTCATCCACAGAAGCTGAGCGCAGCAAGATCCAGCAACAATGTATTCAGATTCAGCAGTGGAGAGAGATACACAGTTCTGCTTCTTTGAAGACCAACATACAAGTGATCGTCCCAGAAAGTGACATGTGCCTGATGTAGACATGCGATCAACTTTGTCACCAGCATAATCAGCATCCGAGAATCCAACCAGATCAAACTCTGAGCCCTTTGGATACCATAATCCTAGAGTTGGGGTGTGAGCCAAATATCGAAGAATTCGCTTCACAGCTAAGTGATGCGACTCCTTTGGTGCCGCTTGAAATCGAGCACACATGCAAACACTAAGCATAATATCTGGCCTAGATGCACATAGATAAAGTAAAGAACCAATCATGGAGTGGTATACCTTTTGATCGAACTCTTTATCATTGTCGTCAGGACCCAGATGATGCTTGGCTGGCATTGGCGTCGTGAAGCCTTTGCAGTCTTGCATACCGAACTTCTTCAGGCAATCTTTGAGATACTTCTCTTGAGATATGAAGATGTCGTTTCGTTGCTGTCGTATTTGAAGACCGAGAAAGAACTTCAGCTCTCCCATCATAGACATTTGATATTGCTCTTGCATCATATATCCAAACTCTTCACTGTACTTCTGATTGGTGCAGCCGAAGATAATGTCATCCACATATATTTAGCACACAAACAGTTCACCATCATATGTCTTCGTGAAGAGAGTGGGGTCGAGAGAACCAGGTATGAAGCCTTTGCTCTTCAGGAAGTATTTGAGTGTGTCATACCAGGCCCGAGCGGCTTGTTTGAGGCCATACAGTGCCTTGTTGAGCTTGTATACCATGTCAGGATGTTTTGGATCTTCAAAGCCAGGAGGTTGTGCAACATACACTTCTTCTTCAATCTTGCCATTGAGGAAGGCGCTCTTCACATCCATTTGATAAAGAAGTATGTTGTGATGATTTGCATAGGCCAGCAGTATGCGTATGGCTTCAAGTCTAGCCACAGGAGCAAATGTTTCATCGAAGTCAATGCCTTCCACTTGAGTATATCCTTGAGCAACGAGACGAGCTTTGTTTCTGACAACTTGACCATGCTCATCTTGCTTGTTGCGGTATATCCATTTGGTGCCTATTATGTTGTGCTTCCGAGGATCGGGACGCTTGACTAGTTCCCATACATTATTCAGCTCAAACTGTTGAAGCTCGTCTTGCATAGCTTGAATCCATTCAGGTTCCATGAAGGCTTCTTCAACTTTCTTGGGTTCTGTTATTGAGACGAATGTGAAGTGCCCAGAGAAATTTGCTAGCTGAGTTGCCCTTGAACAAGTGAGTGGACCGGGTGCATTGATGCTATCAATTATTCTTTCAATCTGCACTTCATTGGCAATGCGAGGATGTACAGGGCGAAGATTTTGCTCTTGCTGGTCATTGTCGTTGTTAGAAGGAATGTCTTCAGGCTGAGCATTGTCTTCATGTTGATCAGGTGCAATTTCTCCAGTTCTTCTTCAGGATGAGCTTCAGAAGGTATAATTTCTCCAGTTCCCATTAACTTGATTGATTCACTGGATGGAACTTCATCTAGCACATTTGGCAGTTGCTCTCTTTGTGAACCGTTGGTCTCATCGAACCGCACATCCACTGTTTCAACCACTTTGTAATGAAAGAGATTGAAGACTCTGTAGGAGTGCGAATCCTTTCCATATCCAAGCATAAAACCCTCATGTGCTTTTGGTGCAAACTTTGAGGTGTGATGTGGGTCCTTGATCCAGCACCTGGCGCCAAATACTCTGAAGTAACTGACATTTGGCTTCTTGCCAGTAAGGAGCTCATAAGATGTCTTGTTCAGAAGCTTGTGAAGATAAACCCGATTGATTGTATGGCATGCAGTATCAATGGCTTCAGGCCAGAATTTTCTTGGAGTCTTGTATTCATCTAGCATCGTTCTGGCCATCTCAATGAGTGTTATGTTCTTGCGTTCGACGACCCCATTCTGCTGTGGCGTGTACGGGGCTGAGAATTCATGTGTGATGGTATCAAGATATGTATCAAGGCCAGTGTTCTTGAATTCAGTGCCATTGTCACTTCTGATATGCTTTATCTTGGCGCCATAGTTGTTCATTGCTCGATTGGCGAAGCGTCTGAAGACATCCTGCACTTCAGTCTTGTAAAGGATTATGTGCACCCAAGTATATCTATAATAATCATCAACAATGACAAAGCCATAGAGACAAGCAGTAGTAGTAAGAGTTAAGTAATGAGTGGGACCGAAAAGATCCATGTGAAGCAGTTCGAAGGGTCGAGTAGTGGTCATGATTGTCTTCGAGGGATGTTTGGCCCTCGTCATCTTTCCTGCCTCACAGGCACCGCATAAGTGATCTTTCTTGAACTTGACGCCCTCGATGCCTATGACATGCTTCTTCTTTGCCAGGGTGTGGAGGTTCCTCATGCCAGCATGCCCAAGCCTCCGATGCCAGAGCCAGCATTCTGAAGCTTTTGCTAGAAGACATATGGCAAGCTGTGGTCCTGTTGAGAAATCTACCACGTACAAATCATCTTTTCGATACCCTTCAAATACTAGAGACTTGTCATATTCCATTAGAACAAGGCAACGATATTTTCCAAATATTACGATCATGTTTAAATCGCAAAGCATTGAGACAGACATTAAGTTGAAGCCAAGGGATTCAACAAGCATGACTTTATCCATGTGTTGATCCCTTGAGATTGCAACTCTACCTAGACCCAATACCTTACTTTTACCAGTGTAAGCAAATGTGATGTGGCTCTTGTCGGATGGACGTAAGGTTGAGTCCATAAGAAGGCTTCTTTTGCCAGTCATGTGATTTGTACACCCACTATCAATAATCCATTCTGAAGACGCTGGTGTCGTACCCTACAGTGCAGTTAGGGGGATAGGCTTCACGAAGAGCATTGTGAAGCAAAAACATTTGACGAACCAGTGGGTTATGAAAGCTTAGATCCAGATTAGGACTAATAGGGAGAGTAGCAAGCGATTCAGGAATGAAGTACATAGTAAGACCATTCGGGCATTTGATCTTGCGCCCTACAAGATGTTTAAGGTCCCCAGCAATAGCGTCAGACGATTTTGGTTTTCTGCTGGAGACCTTTCCCTGCAAAAGAGAGTTAAGCTTTCTTAGCCACCCACATCTTCAAGGGTGGCTTAGAAGCAATAAGTCTAAGTGCAGCATCTGAGAACTTTGGCTTTGGAGCCCTAGCAAACAGTCTTGCAGGCGGACAATAGTACTCATAAGAATAAGCAGAATAGTTCTTGGTCTTATGAACACGGCGGTTTGATGAACCGCTCTCATATTCATATGCCTGAGTATGGTTTCCCTACAAAACATTTACGTTAGTGCGACTCAGGTGAGTCCTCTGTCTGTATGAATCCTTTGGACCATATGAAGCCTTTGGTCTGAGGTTTGTCTTCTTCACGTGAGGTGTCATGATGACATTCATAGGAAGATTCTCCAGACACCTTTTCGGAACCCAAATCTTCTTCATAGGCGGTCCATTCCTGTAGTTAGTACCGATGTACCTGGCAAACACTTCACCATTCTGATTCTTAAATAGTTTATAGTTTGCATCAAGGGATTCATCAATGATAATGGGGTTAGCACAAGTGAAGCCAGATAGATTGGATGGATCTGCTGAAGGTTCCTTTGCAGCAACCCACATGGTTTTGGGGTACTGCTCGGGTTTCCAGTAAGAGCCATCAACATTCATTTTCCTTACGAACCCAACACCCTCTTTCCTCGGGTTTCGGTTCAGAATCTGCTTTTTGAGGACATCACATAGTGTCTGATGCCCTTTAAGACTTTTGTACATCCCTGTTTCAAGCAATGTCTTCAACCTAGCATTCTCATCAGCAATAGCAGTGGTATCCTCAGCAGAGGGGTTAGTTACCACATCAACAGTTGAAGATATTGCAACAGTAGTAGCAGTAGAACATTCAGCAACAGAAGTAGCATTATCACGCTCAATGCATTTAAGACATGGTGGTTCAAATCCTTCCTGAGCGGAACTGATCTGTTTGGCGCGAAGTGACTCGTTTTCCTTTTGAAGATCTTCATGAGCCGCTCTCAATTTCTCAAGATCTTGCTTCCTTTGAAGATAATCATAGGAAATCTTTTCATGAGTTGTTGAGAGAGTTTCATGACGACTTTCAAGTTCCTCATACTTAACGTGAAGATTTTTTATGTCTTCAATTAAGGATTCAGATCGAGTCATTTCAGCACCTAATAGATCATCGCTTCTGTCTAACAGTTTTTGAATATGTTCCATAGCTTTCTGTTGTTCAGTTGAAATTTTAGCAAGTGTTTTGTAGCTGGGTTTTGAACCACAATCAGAATCATCGTCACTAGATGTTTGATAGTGAGTAGTGCGTGTGTTTACCTTGGCACCGCGTGCCATGAAGCAGTAGGTAGAAGCGGAGTAGTCCTTGTCATTTGCATCGGTGTCGGTGATGAAGTCATTGTCTTCAGTGTTGAAGATGGACTTGGCAATGTATGCTGTAGCCAGACTTGCGACGCCTGAATCGGACTCCTCCTCAGACTCCACCTCCGCCTCCTCAGAAGCGGACTCCTCCTCTAAATCCATTTCCTTGCCAACAAACGCATGTGCCTTGCCAGATGAGCTCTTCTTGTGTGATGAAGACTTTGAGGAATACTTGGAAGAAGACTTTGAGTATTTCTTCTTCTTCTTGTCGTCAGATTCATATTCCTTGCTATTCTTCTTCTTTTTGTTCTCATTGTCCCACTGTGGACACTCAGAGATGAAGTGGCCAAGTTTCTTGCACTTGTGACATGTTTTCTTCTTGTAGTCGTGAGCAGAAGCTTCATCATT
Organism: Triticum urartu; assembly: GCF_003073215.2. Classification (NCBI taxonomy): domain Eukaryota; kingdom Viridiplantae; phylum Streptophyta; class Magnoliopsida; order Poales; family Poaceae; genus Triticum; species Triticum urartu. The sequence goes on from NC_053022.1 coordinate 350,525,673, forward strand.
CCTTGAGCTTGATCGGGAAGATTTTCTGAAACCTTTCTTCTTGGTGAATTTTTGGAACTTCTTCACAAGCATAGCAAGTTCCCTTCCAATGTCTTCAGGATCATCCGAACTGCTGTCAGATTCTTCTTCAGATGAGGAGACAGCTTTTGCCTTCAAGGCACGAGTTCGCCCATAGTTTGGACCGTAGATATCTCTTTTCTCAGAAAGCTGAAAATCATGTGTGTTGAGCCTCTCAAGTATGTCAGACGGATCGAGTGTCTTGAAATTAGGACGTTCTTGAATCATCAGGGCTAGGGTGTCAAAGCAACTATCAAGTGATCTCAGTAGTGTCTTGACGACTTCATGTTTGGTGATCTCAGTAGCGCCGAGGGCTTGAAGCTCATTTGTGATGTCAGTGAGTCGGTCAAATGTGAGCTGGACATTCTCATTGTCATTTCTCTTGAAGCGGTTGAAGAGGTTGCGAAGGACACTGATTCTCTGATCTCTCTGGGTTGAGACGCCTTCATTGACCTTGGAGAGCCAGTCCCAGACCAGCTTAGATGTTTCCAAAGCACTCACACGGCCATACTGTCCTTTGGTCAGATGACCACAGATGATATTCTTGACAGTAGAGTCCAGTTGAACGAACTTCTTGACATCAGTAGCAGTGACACCTTCTCCAGCCTTGGGAACGCCGTTCTTGACGACATACCATAGGTCGACGTCAATGGCTTCAAGATGCATGCGCATCTTATTCTTCCAGTAGGGATATTCAGTTCCATCGAAGACGGGGCACGCAGCAGAGACTTTAATTATCCCTGCAGTCGACATAGCTAAAACTCCAGGTGGTTAAACCGAATCACACAGAACAAGGGAGCACCTTGCTCTGATACCAATTGAAAGTGCGTTATATCGACTAGAGGGGGGGTGAATAGGCGATTTTTATGACAGTCTTCAAAACGTGGAAGTTATGAAGACAAACAATAGAAATAAACCTATTACCCTGCAGCGGAAGGTAGACTACACTAGGCAAGCCATAGTCAAGTATTCAATAGAGTGAAAGCACAATGACTAATAGCAGCAATGTAGTAAGGATCAGGTAGGAAGATATTGTGAAGCCACACAGAACACGTAGTCACTCAGTGAAGACAAAAGATAGTGCGAACATACAATGACTTCACAAGGAGTAACAGTAAGTAAAGGGAAGGGAAGATGAAACCAGTGACTCGCTGAAGACAATGATTTGTTGGACCAGTCCCAGTTGCTGTGACAACTGTACGTCTGGTTGGGGCGGCTAGGTATTTAAACCTTAGGACACACAGTCCCGGACACCCAGTCCTGAACACGCAGCTCAGGACACCCAGTCCTCACCGTATTCCCCTTGAGCTAAGGTCACACAGACATTGCCCAATCACTCTGGTAAGTCTTCAAGGTAGACTCCCAAACCTTCATAGACTTCGTTCACCGGCAATCCACAATGTCTCTTGGATGCTCAGAACGCGACGCCTAACCGGCTGGAGGATGCACAGTCCTCAAGTGTAATAAGTCTTCAGATCACACAGACAAGAAGACTTAAGTGATGCCTAATTCTCTTTGGCTCTGGGTGGTTAGGGCTTTATCCTCGCAAGGAATTCTCTCTCAAAGGCTTGAATCTGAGCAGCCAACCGTTTATGGTTGTAGGGGGTGGGCTATTTATAGCCACTTGGCAACCCGACCTGATTTGTCCGAAATGACCCTGGGTCACTAAGGAACTGACACGTGTTCCAACGGTCAGATTTCAAACTCACACGGCAACTTTACTTGGGCTTCAAGCAAAGCTGACTTGCCCGACTCTGGACAAGATTTGCTCTCAAAGTCTTCACTCGAAGACATAGGTTTTGTTTAAGCATCACTTCAGTCATTCTGACTGGTTCTCTTGGACCCCACTTAACAGTACGGTGGTTCCTATGACTCAACACAGAAGAAAGAGAACTGCGAAAGATCTAAGTCTTCGAGCTCCATAGGCTTCATGTGGTGTCTTCTCTTGTCATAGTCTTCAATGTGAATATCTTCATATACCACCTTTGACTTCAATGTCTTCATACATTTTTAGGGGTCATCTCTGGTAGGAAAACCGAATCAATGAGGGACTTCTACCTGTGTTATCCTGCAATTCTCACAAACACATTAGTCCCTCAACTAGGTTTGTCGTCAATTCTCCAAAACCAACTAGGGGTGGCACTAGATGCACTTACAACGTCGAATAGTTCCCCACAAGAGAGGGGGAGAACATTGTATTGAGATCCAAAAAGAGAGAAGAAGCCATCTAGCTACTAACTATGGACCCGTAGGTCTGAGGTAAACTACTCACACTTCATCGGAGGGGCTATGGTGTTGATGTAGAAGCCCTCCGTGACCGATGCCCCTCCGGCGGAGCTCCGAAACAGGCCCCAAGATGGGATCTCGTGGATACAGAAAGTTACGGTGGTGGAATTAGGGTTTTGGCTCCGTCTCTGATCGTTTGGGGTACGTAGGTATATATAGGAGGAAGGAGTACGTCGGTGGAGCAACAGGGGGCCACGAGGGTGGAGGGCGCCCCTGGGGGGTAGGCGCGCCCCCTACCTTGTGGCCTCCTCTTTTCTTTCTTGACGTAGGGTCCAAGTCTCCCAGGTCTTGTTCGTTGAGAAAATCACGTTCCCGAAGGTTTCATTCCGTTTGGACTCCGTTTGATATTCCTTTTCTTCAAAACCCTAAAATAGGCGAAAAAAACAGCAATTCTGGGCTGGGCCTCCGGTTAATAGGTTAGTCCCAAAAATAATATAAAAGTGGATAATAAAGCCCAATAACGTCCAAAATAGTAGATAATATAGCATGGAGCAATCGAAAGTTATAGATACGTTGGAGACGTATCAGGTGTCAAACTATAGATCGATACCGATTACTCCGTGTTAAACCAATGGGCCTTTCATAACATTGGCCGAAGTGTTAATGGTTAGACTTCGGTCGGTGCCGAACACTAACCGGGGCTTGTAGCTAGCTTCCCCAGTTTAAAGCTCCTGCGACTAAGTGAAAGTTATAAAGCTCGCGTATCTGATTGCCTTGTTTCCGCTAACACAACCGCCTTCGAGCACCGAGACGTCGGCTAAGAGTTGTTTTGTTACTGCGGAAACACCCTGCGTAGTATCTACAAAGGGGTAGAAACCGACGATGGGCCACTTTCAGCTGATAAACGGTCGCAACAGAGTCAAAATAAACATATATTCTCAGTGTTTGTATTCAATATACAAGCGCTGCCTTCCGTAATTATCGTTATAAATCCATAAATATGCATCAAATTTGGCTTCAGATTTTGGCCAAGCTGGGTTGCCTGGCTCCTGTGTTTAACCCTAAGTTCCCGATTGTTCAGCTAGGAGCACCTCTGTGATTGTTACTACCGGGTCATCCGGATTAGTACCTCGGACTGGGTGAAGCCGAAAGCTAGCTATATTAAGAATATAATTGGTCGGCAGCGACGGAAGTGAAAATTTCGGTTCATTAAGACCACAGAGTTCGGGAACTTTCCCCACACTAAATCCTCGATATTTTCTTCCCACATTGATCAGAGGTGAGGTTTCATGATCTTGATCAACATGACAAGCCAAAGAAAGGAACCGATAGCGGGACTATTTTTTTGGAAGATGTTTCTTACGTTAAAAAGTAATATAACATATCTCTCCGTGTACCTTTGTTTTTAAAACCATATGGCCGGATTGCCTTGTTTGTCATAAGTCTTTGCCCTTATAAAGGCTTTATAAAGTAGGACAAACACTCCCCGGCTACTAATCGAGGAGGTTGAAGCCGATGGTCGGTCATCAAAGTTTTGTACAATGTGGATCCGAGCATTAATAATGTAGAGTGCTTGGATACGTAGAATCATTACACAAAATTTGTGATTTTACTCTGGATATCGATCCTTAATTCGGCCATCTGTGCCCACATTACGGCTCGGGGGCTACTGGGCTTTGGGCTTATCATTTACTAACATTAAAGGGGCACATTGATCCTCTGATCTGGTGTTGCCACCCGACCAGTGTCTCGGGGGCTACTGCATTGCCTATTCAATACAGAAAATTCAAAATGCTCAGTGTTTGGCTTGACCGAACTATATGCAAATGTGTCTTCGGACAACAATAGGTACCATCTGGGACTTATCCGGCATCAAGCTAATATATTACGACGACTTCTCAAAACCCTCTCTCAAGGGCCCGTCCGCCGATCACTATCTCCTCTAATGTGCATCTCGGATTTTAGGCCCACACACACCTTGAGGGATACTGGCTATATATCTCGTCAGTAAATAAATTGCATCAATCAGAAATAAAATCCGCAAACAATCGGCCCAAGCTCAAGGTGGTTCATCACCTCGGAAGCAGTCCGGCATAAAACTTGCCTGCGAGCGGCTGGCTCCATAAAGAACTTTTTCAGCGATAAGCTCGGGTAACCTCCTTCAAAAAATTTAAACACGAGGTAATCTATGACACTTCGGATACAGTCCGACGTTGGAGCTCAGAAGCGGTCCGATGTTGGTGTTCGGCTGCAAAAGATACCTCGGATGTAGTCCGGCCTTGGAGCTCGGACGCAAGAGGACATCGCCACAGGGAAACAACTTCAAACCCGAGGTGTGGCGTAAAAAATAACAAGGCATTCCTAAAGGCCGAAAACTTAAAGGGGCTCCTCAGATACCCGATGTGTAAACTCTTTGGATTCACTTCAGCGGTCCTCAAGATCGAAGATGAGGAGATTTGTTGAACCAGTTTTCAAGACCGACGACCGAAGATGAAGAATAGTTCGGAAGAATCGAGGAGCATCCTCAATTTGAAGACCGGTTCAGGGGGCTACTGACGGTGTCCTGGACTTAGGGGTACTCACCACATCGTCTCCCGACCAGCTGGATCGGGCCAAGGACCCCGATGGCGGTTCACTTATGGGCCACTTCGGACAGCCCATGCCGCATACAAGGAGGATTCCACAAGACTTGGCGCACAAGACAAGGACTCCTCTAAACCCTAGGCCTACGGTGCATATATAAACCGAGGCCAGGCTAGTCAATAGACAATCTAATATTCATTAGAACAATCTCGTGGTAGATACGTGTACTCTGTACTACACACCATATGAATACAATCAAAAGCAGGATGTAGGGTTTTACCTCCATCAAGAGGGTCTGAACCTGGGTAAAATCCCGTGTCCATGTTACCATCGCTCCAAGATGCCTAGCTTAGGACCCTTACTACGAGATATGTCGGATATAGAACCGACAGCGACCAGGCGGTGCGCCATTGTAGCCGAGTCGACCCGGACACTCCGTGATGATCGACAAGACGGAGAATAGTGCCCTCTGGCACACGGGGCCCACGCCCGAAGAACCCAGCGAGCCCTGGCACCCGGCGGGTCCCAGCACCAGCTTCCCGGACGCTGACAACCCAGCCCCACATCCATGTAACTTTACCATTATAGCCCTGGGGGGTGACCTATAACCCCCCCCACCCCCCCCCACCCCCCCAGGAGGCATCCATGCAGGGGGGGTCAAGCAAACGATCAGTAGCCCACACACACAGGAGAGGGAGCAGCCTAAGCCTTGGCATGTCTTCCTTCTTCATCCAAACAGCTCTAGGAGCAACTCTGTACTAGTTCATATAAACCACACTCGGCAGGACTAGGGGTGTTATCTCTCCGGAGAGTCCCGAACCTGGATATGTCTTGCGTCCCTCGCTCGCTCATGCCGGCATTGCCTCTGGAGCCCACCTGTGCCCTCGAGCCTTCTCTTTTCTTTAGCCACCCTTTGGCATCTACCGTGTGCCCACCACGACAAGAGGTCACGGTAGTTTCCTTCTTTGGAGACATGCGCACTTGTGGTTCAATGAATGAACTGGGAGGAGGGGGTCAGCAAATAAAATAAAAAACTGGAGCAAAGGAGTTCTGGGGAAAAACTCGGAGTGGGAGGCGGGAGATTAGTGAATGGGTGATATTTTCTTTGTTACTTTATAATAGGTTGGTTCATAATTCGTTTTTTTATATTGAGTAGATTAAATAGCTCAGATCAAACTTAATTAAGTAGTGAATTTTATATTGAATATACTATAACAAATTGGATCAAACTTAATTCATGCTTTTTTATATTGAATATATTAAATAGCTTGGATTAAACTTAAGCTGCTATTTTATATTGACTGCATTTTTTATAAATCGGATCAAACTTAATTCGTGCCTTTTATACTTGATATTTATACTTGAATGAAGGAATATATATAGATATAAATGAAATTTTTTCTTTGTCCGGATATATATACAATAATTGGTGATTTGTAAATGCGGCAAGATAAATTCGAACCAACCATTTTGCGGCTTCTCTTTCTTCGCCGTGGTGTAATATATACCCGGTGCATTTCAACTATGCGGAGCACGTCGCCATGATCAATTGATCAGGGGAGGTCCAGTACAATCGTGTCCGTCTTCCCCGATCCGCCTCTCCGGCGCGCCAACTTCCTCGTAGTTGCCAGTCCCCCGCCTTCTCCGCGCGCACCACCCAAAATTCTCCCGACCCAACAACCTCCAACGCTCTCGACCGCCCCCTCTTCCTCTTCCTCCTCCCAGCCTCCCGATCGCTCCAGTGCGCCATGAGCGAGGCACCCGCGACGACCGCCGCCGCCGGAGACGACCCTGACGCCACCGCCACCGCCAATCAGCAGCAGCAGCAGCAGGCGCAGGCGCAGGCGCAGCCCGAGACGCAGGACGACGCGGACCAGCTGTCGGAGTTGCGGCAGATCTTCCGGTCCTTCGACCGCAACAAGGACGGCAGCCTGACGCAGCTGGAGCTGGGCTCCCTCCTCCGCTCCCTCGGCCTCAAGCCCAGCACCGACGAGCTCGACGCCCTCATCCACCGCGCCGACACCAACTCCAACGGCCTCGTCGAGTTCTCCGAGTTCGTCGCCCTCGTCTCCCCCGAACTCCTCGACGACCGTTCCCCCTACTCCGAGGACCAGCTCCGCAGGCTCTTCGAGATCTTCGACCGCGACGGCAACGGCTTCATCACCGCCGCCGAGCTCGCGCACTCCATGGCCAAGCTCGGCCACGCGCTCACCGCCAAGGAGCTCACCGGAATGATCGAGGAGGCCGACACTGACGGCGACGGCCGGATCAACTTCCGTGAGTTCTCCCGCGCCATCACCGCCGCCGCCTTCGACAACGTCTTCTCCTGACCGAGCCGTCGACCTGAGAGAGGCCCGACCATCCATCGCCTTCAACCTCCGTGCGGATTCGATCCATGTCGCGCGTCATCATTGATCGCGCTCTGTTGGTGTCCGTGCTTCTCTCGATCGTTTGTGTTCTTGTCCGGGGACGGGGAGGTCAGTGATCAGATAATTTTTAGGCTGCAGGTGTTGGTGAGATGAGCTGTTGTGTGTTATGAATAACAAACAGATTGAACAAACCCAGAATGACAGTGGCAAGATTACTTTAGGGGTCAAGGAATGAATTATCCATGCAAAATGCACATTGTGTTTGCTGATTAATTTGCTCCCGTCAATCGATCGTCCTAAATCTCGCAAGATGGTCATCTGATGCTCACATAAATCAAGTGTTCGACATTATTAAGGATAAGGAGAATTTGTCCATGAATGGTTGGGTCCATTATCAGTGACTTTGTTCTTTTTTTTTTTGCGGGGAGTGACTTTGTTCTTTGCTCATGTTGTCCAAGGAGGCAAGGACGAAGAGACGGCCGTCCTCATCCGTCTGCAAATAAGTGTACATCTAGTTTTTGTCCGTCAAAGTATTAAAACTTTGACCAACTTCATAAGAAAAAATAACAGCATTTATGACACTAAAGTAGTACCAATTTGATGTTATATATGCTACTACTATTTTCTATAGAATTGGTCAAATTTTAAAACATCAAACTTAGAACAAAATGTAGAAGTACACTTATTCGCGGACGGAGGAAGTACAAAACAAATTCAGCGCATGGCTGGCAGCCATTGCCTTTTTATTAGGTTAGGTTTTGTGTGAGCTGTTGAAGTATTCCTGTGATCACTCGTGTTGAACGGATCATGCGTGGTTATCTTTCACCACCAGCTGTAGCCGTCGGGATGCCTGGCCAGATTCCAGTGAAAAGGCTCAATGTGTCTCGAGTATGATTTGGCCAGATAGCTGTCTGCTGGTCGCTATTTCTTATGCCCTGTAGCTGCAATCATGCTTGTTTTAAAGGTGGATGGTCTCTCGTGTCCAACTAATTTGGACATAATAACAACCGAAGAAGTTGAGCTGTATGTTATTTTGTTGCACGACTATATTCTGTTTGGGCCATTCACAGTTGAGCTGAGAAGAAGAATATGACAGCCCTGGGAAGAGCGCAAAAGAAAAATATGATACTTTAAAGGAAGACTTGGAAGAAGATTCGGAAGACGGATAGAAGAGCCCAGAGGAAGATTTCATAAAAAAAAGGGGTTTGATTGAGCATCGAGAACACAAGGATTCTATGTTTGAAAATGATTTCCTTGGAATAATGCCTTTGACACCTATGAAAAGATGAAAAGCATATTTGGACAACCAAAAGTAGAAACTATTGAACCTGCCATTCTAGTAAGCAATCGACAAACTGAGATAATAAAATAAACTAAAAATAGTATGGAATCCAACTTTGGAGAGATATTTAATCTTGCTTCTAAAATAAATGGCAGTGTGATGTCACAAAATAGGAGATTTGATACTTTGAAACAAAGGGTTGATGCTCTTTGTGTTTTAAAAGAAATAAAAACTCTTAGCACCAAGCTTGATCGTTTAGTTCATATTATTGATAATGGCAAAGAGAGTGAAATAGCGATTGCTAGATCTCTTAAAACTAAGGATGACAACACTTGAAAGTATCCCTTACGTCTAGTTAGGGGCGTAAAACAATAACACTTGTTGGGAGGCAACCCAATAGTTATCTTTACTTTTCCTTTTTTGTTTTCTGTTTTTGAGTGTGCACACAATTATGCTACTATTATGGTTGTGTTTTTGTGTTTAAATTAGTGTTTGTGTCAACTAAAGCCTTTGGGGTGATTTGGTTGATAGTTGATTTGATTCTGTGAAAAACAAAAAAAATTGCGCCGAGTAACATAATTGTTTAAATTCACTTGAATGCGATAAAATCCTGATTTTTTACACATGGTTGATATAAAAATTGCCTACGTTGTCCTAATTGTTCAGAGAATTTTTTGGGGTTACAAAACTATTGAGTTTGTGCAGATCATCACAGTCTGTTCTGTTTTTTACATATTTTGTTTTCGCTGCATAGTTTGCTTGTTTTAATGAATTTATGGATTGTATCGGGGGGTATAAGTCATGGGGAAGTTAGAATACATTAGGTATTATGCAACAATAAAATATGAATGGGTTAACAACAGTACCTAAAGTTTATGATTTTTCTTGTTATACAAACGGATCTCACAAGTTTTCTGTTCAGTTTTGTGTGCTGAAGTTTTCAAGTTTTGAGTGAGATCACGATGGATGAAGGAATAAGGAGTGGCAAGACCCTAAGATTGGGGATGCCCAAGGCACCCCAAGGTAATATTCAAGGATACACAAGACTCTAAGCTTGGGGATGCCCCGGAAGGCATCCCCTCTTTCTTCTACCAACAATCGGTATATAACTTCAAGCTATATTTTTATTCATCACATGATATGAGTTTTGCTTGGAGCGTGGTGTATTATACGAGTCTTTGCTTTATTTGCTTTTTAGTTTGCCACAATCATCTTTGATGAATACACCTTTTGAGAGGGACACACATTTATTCGTGATTTGTTAGAATATTGTAGGTGCTTCACTTATATCTTTTGAGCTATGCAATTGCTCTAGTGCTTCACTTATTTCTTTTAGAGCACGGAGGTGGTTATATTTGCACTCCCATGCTTCACTTATATTATTTTGAGAGTTTAATAAATAGTAATGGCAATATGCACGGGTTATGAAATTGGTCCTAATACGATAGGTATTCAAGAGGGATATAATAAAAACTTCCATGTAGATCACGGAATATGATAAGTTTGATTCCTTGCAATAGCTTTGAGATATAGAGATGGTAATATGTGGGTTGTGCTAGTGAGTAATTGTGGTTTAGTAAGAATATTGGTGTTAAGGTTAGTGATTCCCGAAGCATGCACGTATAGTCTCTCATCATGCTAAGAAGTTAGGGCACGATTTATTATTGAGTGTCTTGCTTCCTGCTATTTCTTGAGCCTGCGTTTGTTTTTCCCTTGAAGAGGAAAGGGTGATGCGGCACGGTAGAGATAAGTATTTCCCTCAATTAAAAACAAAGGTATCAATACAGTAGGAGAAGAACGCGCAAATCACCAATACCTGCACAAACAATCAAACACTTGCACCCAACGCGATAAAGGGGTTGTCAATCCCTTCACGGTCACTTGCAAAGGTGAGATCTGATAGAGATAAATAAAAATAAACAAAAAGATAACTAAGTAGTTTTCGATTTTTTGGTTTATAGATCTGAAAATAAAAGATTGCAAAATAGTAGATCGAAAACTAATATGATGGAAAATAGACTCGGGGGGCATAGGTTTCACTAGAGGCTTCTCTCATGAAGGCAAATAATACGGTGGGTGAACAAATTACTGTTGGGCAATTGATAGAAAAGCGCAAAGTTATGATGATATCCAAGGCAATGATTATGTGATATAGGCATCATGTCCGTGTCAAGTAGACCGACTCCTGCCTGCATCTACTACTATTACTCCACGCATCGACCAACTCCTGCCTGCATCTAGAGTATTAAGTTCATAAAGACCAGAGTAATGCTTTAAGTAAGATGACATGATGTAGATGAATAAACTCAAGCAAGATGATGTAAAACCCATCTTTTTATCCTCAATGACAACAATACAATACGTGCCTCGCTACCCCTACTTTGTCACTGGGTGAGGACACCGCAAGATTGAACCCAAAGCTAAGCACTTCTCACATTGCAAGAAAAACCAATCTAGTTGGCCGAACCAAACCAATAGTTCGAAGAGAAATACAAAGATATCAAATCATGCATATAAGAATTCAGAGAAGATTCAAATAATATTCATAGATAATCTGATCATAAATCCACAATTCATCAAATCTCGACAAACACACCGCAGAAGAAGATTGCATCGGATAGATCTCCAAGAACATCGAGGAGAACATGGTATTGAGAATCAAAGAGAGAGAAGAAGCCATCTAGCTACTAGCTATGGACCCGTAGGTCTGAGGTAAACTACTCATGCTTCATAGGAAGGGCAATGGTGCTGATGTAGATGCCCTCCGTGATCGAATCCCCCTATGGCAGGATGCCAGAAAAGGCCCCAAGATGGGATCTCATGGGAACAGAAGGTTGCGGCGGTGGAAAAGTGTTTTCGTGGATGCTTCTGGAGGTTCGGAAATATATGTGAATATATAGGAGGAAGAACTAGGTTAGGGGGTCGCCAAGGGGCCCACAAGGTAGGGGCGCCCCCCTAGGGTGCGCCTTCCACCCTTGTCACCGCCTCTTAGCTCTTCTGACTTGCACTCCAAGTGTCCCGGGTGTCTTTTGGTCCAAGAAAAATCATCACGAAAGTTTTATTTCGTTTGGACTCTGTTCGATATTACTTTTCTGCGAAGCTAAAAAACAAGGAAAAACATAAACTGGCACTGGGCTCTAGGTTAATAGGTTAGTCCCAAAATAGTATAAAATAGCATATTAATGCATATAAAATATCCAAAACAAATAATATAATAGCATGGAACAATAAAAAATTATAGATATGTTGGAGACGTATCACTTCGCGTGAAGGTCGGGGGCGCACGATGGTTAACTCCTATCAACCTCCCACCTAGGGGCATGCATAGTAGTACTTTGCCTCGAGGGCTAATAGACTTTTGTAATAAATATGTGAGTTCTTTATGACTAATGTGAGTCCATGGATTATACGCACTATCACCTTTCCGCCATTTGCTAGTCTCTTCGGTATCATGCATTGTCCTTTCTCACCTCGAGATGTGGTGCAAACTTCGCTGGTGCATCCAAACACTCTATCACACATAAGCCTCTTTATATATTCCTCAAAATAGCCATCATACCTACCTATTATGGCATTTTCATAACCATTCTGAGATATATTGCCATGCAACTTCCATCGTTCCGTTATTATGACACACATCATCATTGCCATATTGCTTTGCATGATCATATAGCTGACATATATAGTATTTGTGGCTCAACCACCATTCGTCATTTTTTATACTTGTTACGCTAGATCATTGCACATCCTTGTACACCGCCAAAGGCATTCATATAGAGTCATATTTTGTTCTAGTATCGAATTGTAATTTTTAGTTGTAAGTAAACAGAAGTGCGATGATCATCATGATTCATTATTAGAGCATTATCCCAGTGAGGAAATAAAAAGAGAGGCCAGAAAGAGCCCAGAAAAAAGAGGCCACAAATAGCCCACCAAGAAAAAGAGAGAAAAAGAGAGAAGGGACAATGTTACTATCTTTTTCCACACTTGCGCTTCAAAGTAGCACCATGTTTTTCATATAGAGAGTCTCCTATATAGTCACTTTCATATACTAGAGGGAATTTTTCATTATAGAACTTGGCTTGTATATTCCGAAGATGGGCTTCCTCAAATGCCCGAGGTCTTTTAGAGCAAGCAAGTTGTATGCACACCCACTTAGTTTTCATTTTGAGCTTTCATACACTTATAGCTCTTAGTGCATCTGTTGCATGGCAATCCCTAATCCTTGCACTGACATCAATTGATCAGCATCTCCATAGCCCGTAAATGTGAGACTTTCTCCGTTTTTCTCTTCTCCAAATTAATCTTTACCACTGCATTCTATTCTACCCATAGTGCTATATCCATGGCATGTGCTAATGTATTGCGTGGGGGTTGAAAAAGCTGAAGCGCATTAAAAATTATGAACCAATTGCTTGGCTGACACCGGGGTAGTGCATGATTTATACTTTGCATTAAGAAGATGGAGCATGACAAGGCTATATGATTTTGTAGGGATAACGTTCTTTAGCATTTATATTTTGAAAGGCATGATTGTTTGTTAGTATGCCTGAGTATTAACGTCTTTATGTCAAATTATAGACTATTGTTTTGAATCATTCGGATTTAAATATTCATACCATAAAAGAAAGATTATATGATATACATGTTAGGTAGCATTCCACATCAAAAAATTTGTTTTTATCATTTACCTACTTGAGGACGAGCAGGAATTAAGCTTGGGGATGCTTGATACATCTCCAACGTATCTATAATTTTTTTATTGTTCCATGCTATTATAGTATCAATCTTGGATGTTCTATATGCAATTTTATATCATTTCTGGGGACTAGCCTATTGAGCTAGTGCCTAGTGCCAGTTGTTGTTCTTTGCTTGTTTTGGGGTTTTCAGAAAATCAATATCAAACAGAGTCCAAATGGAGAAAAAACTTTGGATTATTTTTTTATGGAGCGAAGGGACCCTAGAAGGTTTGGCAGAAGACCTGAAGAGCCACGAGGGACCGACAAGCTCGGGAGGCGTGCCCCCAAGCTTGTGGGCCCCTCATGGCACCTCTTGACCTAATTCCACCTTTATAAATTCCCAAATATTCCCAATACATCAGAGAGCCACCTCAAATACTTTTTTCGCCGCCGCAAGTTTCTGTTCTTCCGCATCTGGAGGCCTTTTCCGGTACTCTGCTGGAGGGGGGATTGATCACGGAGGGCTTCTAAATCAACCTTGATACCCTTCCGATGATGCATGAGTAGTTTACCACAGACCTATGGTTCCATAGCTAGTAGCTATATGGCGTCTTCTCTCTCTTTAATCTTCAATACAATGTTCTCCTCGCTATTCTTGGGGATCTATTCGATGTAACCTTCTTTTGCAGTGTGTTTGTTGGGACCCGATGAATTGTGGGTTGATGATCAGGTTATTCATGAATATTAACTAAGTCTTCTCTGAATTCTTTTATGAATGATTATTATAGCTTTGTATTTCTCTCCGATCTATCCATTTGGTTTGGCCAACTAGATTGATTTATCTTGCAATGGGAGAGGTGCTTTGTAATGGGTTCAATCTTGCAGTGCTCAGTCCTAGTGACAGAAGGGGGCATGACACGTATTTGTATTGTTTCCATTAAGGGGAAAATGACGGGGTTTGTTCATATTGCTTGGGTTTACTTTGTCTACATCATGTTATCTTTCTTAAGGCGTTACTCCATTTTTCATGAACTTAATACCCTAGATGCATGCTGGATAGCTGTTGATGGGTGGAGTAATAGTAGTAGATGCAGGCAGGAGTCGGTCTACTTGTCTTGGACATGATGCCTATATACATGACCATTGCCTTGAATATCGTCATAAATATGCGCTTTTCCAACAATTGCCCAATAGTAATTTGATTACCTATCATATGATTTTTGTTTGAGAGAGAAGCCTCTAGTGAAAACTATGGCCCTCGGGTCTACATTTATCATATATTAAATACAAAAATACATTACTGTAATTTATTTACCATTATTTTAGTTTATGTTTTATCTATCTATCTATCACTATCAGATTTGATCCTTGCAAATAACCGCCAAGGGGATTGATAACCCCCTTGACTGCGTTGGGTGCAAGTATTTGCTCTTTTATGTGTAGGTTGTTAACGAGGTTTCATGTGGTTCTCCTACTGGACTGATAACCTTGGTTCTTAACTAAGGGAAATACGTATCTCTATTGTACTGCTTCATCCTCTCCTCTTCGAGGATATAACAACGCAACTCACAAGTAGCAGTCTTCTCAAGACGTTTAGCTTTAATGTTATAGATCACCAACTTCAAGAGTCATCATGGATAAACCGTCACAAAATAGAGGTTTAATCAAAAATCATATTCTCATAATAATCCGAACAACTATTGTTTAAAACTTATAAGAATATCCATCACATAATCAATAGGATAATGCATTACTGATACGTCTCCAACGTATCTACTTTTCCTAACGTTTTTCCTCTTGTTTTGGACTCTAATTTGCATGATTTGAATGAAACTAATCCCAGACTGACGTTGTTTTCAGCAGAACTACCATGTGTGGTGTTTTTGTGCAGAAATAAAAGTTCTCGGAATGGAACGAAACTTTGCAAGGATTTTTTATGCAATAAATAAGAATTTCTAAAGCCAAGATCCACTAGAGGGGGGGCACCTGGGTGGGCACAACCCACCAGGGCATGCCCCCCTCTTAGCACGCCCAAGTGGGTTGTCCCCACCTCGTGGCCCCACAGACCCTGAAACCGACGCTATAAAATCCTATTTTTCTAGAAAAAAATCAGGGAGAAATAATTATTGCGATCCACGAGACGGAGTCGCCGTCACCTCCTGTTCTTCATCGGGAGGCCAGATCTGGAGTCCGTTTGGGGCTCCGGAGAGGGGGATCTTCGTTCTTCGTCATCACCAACCCTTCTCCGTCGCCAATTCCATGATGCTCCCCACCAGGAGTGAGTAATTTCTTCATAGGCTTGCTGGTCAGTGAGGAGTTGGATCAGAATCATCATGTAATTGAGTTAGTTTTGTTAGGGCATGATCCCTAGTATCCACTATGTTCGAAGATTGATGTTGCTATGACTTTGCCATGCTTAATGCTTGTCACTTTGGGCCCGGGTGCCATGAATTCAGATCCGAACCGTTTATGTTATCAGCATTATATCCATGTTCTAGATCTGATCTTGCAAGTTATAGTCACCTACTACATGTTATGATCCAGCAACCCTGGAGTGACAATAGTCGGGACCACTCCCGGTGATGACCGTAGTTTGAGGAGTTCATGTATTCACCGTGTGTTAATGCTTTGTTTCGGTTCTCTATTAAAAGGAGGCCTTATATCCCTTAGTTTCCAATAGGACCCTGCTGCCACGGGAGGGTAGGACAAAAGATGCCATGCAAGTTCTTTCCATAAGCACGCATGACTATTTACGGAATACATTCCTACATTATATTGATGAACTGGAGCTAGTGCC
Source organism: Triticum urartu (assembly GCF_003073215.2). NCBI lineage: Eukaryota > Viridiplantae > Streptophyta > Magnoliopsida > Poales > Poaceae > Triticum > Triticum urartu. Next base: position 350,541,666 of record NC_053022.1, read on the forward strand.
GTATTGCCCTAGGTTATAACTATCTCATGACGAATATCATCCAACAAGTCACCGATCCAATGCCTACGAATTTATCTTATATTGTTCTTGCTAAGTTACTATTGCTATCATTAATGTTGCACTTGCTACAAAACTACTGCTATCACTGTTACCGTTATCATTGCTGCTGTCACTACTATCAAAACTATCATACGACTTTGCTACTGATCACGTTGATGTAGATAATTAGTCTCCAGGTGTGGTTGAATTGACAACTCAGTTGCTAATACCTGCAAATATTCTTTGGCTCCCATTGTGTCGAACCTATAAATTTGGGTTGAATACTCTACCCTCGAAAACTGTTGCGATCCCCTATACTTGTGGGTTATCAATTACATAACCCCGAATAACAATTATTTTATTTCTAAGATAAATCATGAAGATAAACTAAAGACATGACTTCGATGGTCACCGAGTAGCGATCCCATCACCATTCCCAACTTGTATCACGACTTTATTTCTTCTCTCCTTGTGAGCTTTCTGTAGTCCCTGTATCGGTTTGCAAAACAGGAGCAACCAATAAGTATCAAATACTCATGACATACATAAATTTACAAGTAGAATAACATTAACTTTGTATAACGATTATACCTTAACCGGAAGAACCATTCATCTTATCCGCCAAATACTTCTTGCACTTATGCTTCTAGTGACCTTTCTGTTTGCAGTAGAAACATTCAGTCTCTTTAGAGGCTCCACCCTTGTTATTCTTCTGAGACTCGGTCTTACCGGTTTCAAAACATTTCTTCTTCTGGGACCGATACCACTTCGTTATATCTACTTTTCCAAACACTTTTACCCTTATTTTGGACTCTAACTTGCATGATTTGAATGGAACTAACCCGGACTGACGCTGTTTTCAGCAGAATTACCATGGTGTTATTTATGTGCAGAAACGAAAGTTCTTGGAATGACCTGAAACTTCACAGAACATCTATTCGGAAAATATAAAAAATACCTGCAAAAGATGAAGACCAGGGGGCCCACCACCTGTCCACGAGGGTGGGGACGCGCCTGCCCCCCTACCTCGTGGGCCCCCTGGAGTGATACGTCTCCGTCGTATCTACTTTTCCAAACACTTTTGCCCTTGTTTTGGACTCTAACTTGTATGATTTGAATGGAACTAACCCGGACTGACGCTGTTTTCAGCAGAATTGCCATGATGTTGTTTTATGTGCAGAAAACAAAAGTTCTCGGAATGACCTGAAACTCCACGGAATATCTTACAATAAATAATAAAAAATCCTTGCCAAAGATGAAGACCAGGGGGCCCACACCCATATCACGAGGGTGGGGGCGCCCCCCCCCCCCAAGGGCGCGCCTCCCTACCTCATGGGCCCCCTGGAGACCCCCCGAATCCAACTCCAACTCTATATAACTGCTTTCGGGGAGAAAAAAATAGGAGAGAAGAAATCATCGCGTTTTACGATACGGAGCCGCCGCCAAGCCCTAAAACCTCTCGGGAGGGCTGATCTGGAGTCCGTTCGGGGCTCCGGAGAGGGGGATTCGTCGCCGTCGTCATCATCAACCATCCTCCATCACCAATTTCATGATGCTCACCGCCGTGCGTGAGTAATTCCATCATAGGCTTGCTGGATGGTGATGGGTTGGATGAGATTCACCATGTAATCAAGTTAGTTTTGTTAGGGTTTGATCCCTAGTATCCACTATGTTCTGAGATTGATGTTGCTATGACTTTTCTATGCTTAATGCTTGTCACTAGGGCCCGAGTGCCATGATTTCAGATCTGAACCTATTATGTTTTCATCAATATATGAGAGTTCTAGATCCTATCTTGCAAGTCTATAGTCACCTATTATGTGTTATGATCCGTTAACCCCGAAGTGACAATAATCGGGATACTTACCGGTGATGACCGTAGTTTGAGGAGTTCATGTATTCACTATGTGCTAATGCTTTGTTCCGGTTCTCTATTAAAAGGAGGCCTTAATATCCCTTAGTTTCCATTAGGACCCTGCTGCCACGGGAGGGTAGGACAAAAGATGTCATGCAAGTTCTTTTCCATTAGCACGTATGACTATATTCGGAATACATGCCCACATTACATTGACGAATTGGAGCTAGTTCTGTGTCACCCTATGTTATGACTATTACATGATGAACCGCATCCGGCATAATTATCCATCATTGATCCGATGCCTACAAGCTTTCCATATACTGGTTTACGCTTATTTACTTTCCCGTTGCTATTGTTACAATCACTACAAAATACCAAAAACATTACTTTGCTTTCATTACTCTTTTGTTACCGTTACCATCACTATCATATTACTTTGCTACTAAACACTCTAATGCAGATACTAAGTTTCTAGGTGTGGTTGAATTGACAACTCGGCTGCTAATACTTGAGAATATTCTTTGGCTCCCCTTGTGTCGAATCAATAAATTTGGGTTGAATACTCTACCCTCGAAAGCTGTTGCGATCCCCTATACTTGTGGGTTATCATGGAGCTCCTCCGACCTCAAGACCAACTCTATATATTTGCTTTCGGGGAGAAAAAAATCAGAGAGAAGAAATCATCGCGTTTTACGATACGGAGCCGCCGCCAAGCCCGAAAACCTCTCGAGAGGGCTGATCTGGAGTCCGTTCGGGGCTCCGGAGAGGGGAATCCGTCGCCATCGTCATCATCAACCATCCTCCATCACCAATTTCATGATGCTCACCACCGTGCGTGAGTAATTCCATCGTAGGCTAGCTGGACGGTGATGGGTTGGATGAGATGTGACGCCCCGAGACCGGTGTGCCAGGTGTCTTCCAGTTATTCGCTGATGTTGCCATGTCACCATCCGCATTGCATCATCATGTTCTCAAAACTTGCATCTGTCCGGGTTCCCCCGTTCTCTCCGCTGTCCATTCTGAGTCCAACCACACTTGCACACGCCCGCGGCATGTCCGAAATTTTATTTTATAAGTGACCAAAAAATGTTCTCGGAATGGGTTGAAAGTTGGCATGCGGTGTTGTTATGTTGTCAGTAGACCGCCTGCCAAGGTTCACCGCATTCAAAGTCCGTTTGATAGCCCAACCGTTAAACTATAGTGGCAATATAGCCGGTCAAATATCGGACGTTTTCGGTCTCCGAAAGTCTTGCCGGGCTGCACTTCTCTTCTCTCCTCTCAGCCCATGGCCCTCTACACAGCCCACAACTAGCTCTCTAAACCCCCTCCGATCGGAACCACCAGATCGCGATCGGACGCCTTGAAACGGCCTCAAACCCACCAAACCCTAACCCCTTCCTTATATAAACACCCTCCACATGCCATTTTGGCCTCCTACCTACCCCCCTCCTCAAATTCCGCAGCCAGCCGCCGTTTTTCCCTCGGATCTGGCGCCGCCAGCGCACCTCCGCCACTTGGCCCGCCACCAGCGGCCAGCCACGTCGCCCCAACGGGTTCCCACCGCCGCAGCCCGCGAAGCCCACGGGAGACCCGTCCCGGGCCGCCTTGGGCCCGATCACCCCCGCGCCTCAAGCTCCCTCGCTCTCGATCTGGATCGAGGGGAGGAGCTCCTCGACCCCGACCGTTCCGTCTGCTCGACCTCGCCACAGCGCCAGAGCGCCGCCGTTACCGGCCTCCTCCACCCCCAGGCCAGATTCGCCGGCGACCCCTACTTCGACCGGCGCCCAGGTCAGGCTGCCAGCTCTCTCTGCCTTACCTTTCCCCATCCTTCTCCTCACCAGCTCTCTCTCTCTCTCCCTCGCAGCAAGCCACCGCCGCTGGTGCTCGCCGTCGACCTCGTCGTCGTCGTCCAAGTTCCGACCCCCGCCGGATCCGGCGGGTCCCTGCCTCGCCTCGCCGCTGCTCTACCTCGTCATCGCCGGAGTCCAAGCCGCGCCTGCTGGCTCCCTCTGCTTCGAGCCACAGGACGAGCGTCGCCCCGTCGTTGGCCCGATCCGGCGCCAGCGAGGCCAGCTGCAAGGCCAAGCTCCTTCCACCCGCCGCGGGGCCCAGTCCGCCCGGTCCAGCCTCTGCACCAAGTGGGCCTCGGCCCATGGTGAGCCACCGCTGCACCCCACCCTTCCACTTTTGGGCCGGCCAGATTCGGCCCGCTATGGTTTTTCCCTGGTCCTGCGAATTTTGCCATTATTCCAGAGATGACTGTTTACAGAAAAGTCCCTGTTCTTCTTGCATTTAATAACTCACCAACCATGCATCACATGTAAAAACTTAATATATGAAACTTGCTTAGAATTTTGTGTAGATTAATAATTTGCCACTTTCATTCATGTTTGAAATTCTTAAAATGATGTTTGCTTTAGTTTGCTCAAATGCCATGCTAAAATGATTTATTTCATAACTTAATAACCGTAGCTCCATTTTAAATAAACTTTATATGTAAATAGGGTAGAAAAATGCCTAGTTTAACCTGGTGGCTTTACTTTGTATGTTTAATAACTCTAAAATTGGGTTTAGGGTAGAACAGTACAAAATCCATAAATTGCACATGGGGATTTTTCGGAATTGTTGTTTGGTGTTTCGGCCTCATTTAAACTTGTCTAGATAGGTAGTTTTTATATGCTTCACCTCTTTCCATGTTTGAAAACTTTTAATATTGTTGGGTTCATAACCAAGAGTGAACTACATAATTGATGTGGTGTTTCGTCAATATGCAACTCGTTGCATATCGAGCTCCACTTAACTTGTAGTTTTGCTTGTGCACTTTGCCATGCCATGCCTCATTAAACCGAACATGCATCATACTTGGTTGTGCATCATGCCATGGTTATGTGTTGGTTGTTTACTATGTTGCTTGCTTCTTTTCGGGTTGCTTCTCTCGTTAGCTTCGGTTCCGTTCCGGAGTTGTGAGGATTCGTTCGACTACGTCCGTTTGTCTTCTTCATGGACTCGTTCTTCTTCCTTGCGGGATCTCAGGCAAGATGACCATACCCTCGAAATCACTTCTATCTTTGCTTGCTAGTTGCTCGCTCTATTGCTTTGTTGCGATACCTACCACTTGCTATATCATGGCTCCCATATTGCCATGTCAAGCCTCTAACCCACCTTTCCTAGCAAACCGTTGTTTGGCTATGTTACCGCTTTGCTCAGCCCCTCTTATAGCGTTGCTAGTTGCAGGTGAAGATGAAGTTTGTTCCATGTTGGAACATGGATATTTGTTGGGATATCATTATTATATCTTGTTTAGTTTAATGCATCTATATACTTGGTAAAGGGTGGAAGGCTCGGCCTTATGCCTGGTGTTTCGTTCCACTCTTGCCGCCCTTGTTTCCGTCATACAGTGTTATGTTCCTTCATTTTGTGTTCCTTGCGCGGTTGGGTTATAATGGGAACCCCTTGACAGTTTGCTTTGAATAAAACTCCTCCAGCAAGGGCCAACCTTGGTTTTACCATTTGCCACCTAAGCGTTTTTCCCTTGGGTTCTGCAGACTCAAGGGTCATCTTTATTTTAAACCCCTGGGCCAGTGCTCCTCTGACTATTGGTCCAAAACAGAGCCACTTGCAGTGCCACCTAGGGGAAACTTGAGTGTTGGTTTTAGTTGTATGTAGTGTTCATCCGGTGTGCCCTGAGAACGAGATATGTGCAGCTCCTGTCGGGATTTGTCGGCACATCGGGCGGCTTTGCTGGTCTTATTTTACCATTGTCGAAATGTCTTGTAACCGGGATTCCGAGTCTGATCGGGTCTTCCTAGGAGAAAGAATATCCCGTGAGAGCTTGTGATGGGCTAAGTTGGGACACCCCTGCAGGGTTTTGAACTTTCGAAAGTCGTGCCCGCAGTTATGGGCAGATGGGAATTTGTTAATAATCGGTTGTAGAAAACTTGACACTTAATTTAATTAAAATGAATCAACCACGTGCGTAGCCGTGATGGTCTCTTTCTGGCGGAGTCTGGGAAGTGAAGACGGTTCTTGTGTTATGCTTGAACGTAAGTAGTTTCAGGTTCACTTCTTGATCACTTCTAGTTCACGACCGTTGCTTTGTTTCTCTTCTCGCTCTTATTTGTGTATGTTAGCCACCATATATGCTAGTGCTTGCTGCAGCTCCACCTCACTACCCCTTTTCCTACCTAAAGCTTAAATAGTCTTGATCACGAGGGTGTGAGATTGCTGAGTCCCCGTGACTCATAGATACTTCCAAACAGTTGCAGGTGCCGATGATACTAGTGCAGGTGACGTAACTGAGCTCATGTGGGAGCTCGGTGAAGATCGTGTTCGTTGTGTTGTTTCGTTTCCAGTTGATCAGTAGTGGAGCCCAGTTGGGGCGATCGGGGATCTTTTGCATTAAGGGTTGTCTTTCTTTATTTGGTTTCATAGTCGGACCTTGATTGTATCTGGATGATGTAATGCTATATTTGTGTATTGTGTGAAGTGGCGATTGTAAGCCAACTTTTTATCCCTTTCTTTTTCAGTACATGGGATGTGTAAAGATTACCCCTGTTGCGACATGCCTACTATGCGGCTATGCCTCTAAGTCATGCTCCAACACGTGGGAGATATAGCCGCATCGTGGGTGTTACAAGTTGGTAATCAGAGCCATCCCCGACTTAGGATCCCCCTGCTTGATCGAATCGCTGGCGTTGTTGAGTCTAAAAAATGTTTTGAGTCTTATAGGATTATATATATCGGAGAGTAGGATTCTTTTTACTCCCCGGTCCCTTCGTCGCTCTGGTGAGGCCTCCTGACGTAGAGTTTTGACTCTTCTCTTCTCAAATTTCACGAAATTTTTTTAGGATCATGCGGGTATCTTGGAATCGTTCCGATGGTTTTGTGACGAGAACATTATTCTTGGTGCCTCCTGACATTTAGGGGTTGTGGCAGTGTCCCGGGGAGTTGAGCTCCGAGGTGCTGTCGTCACAATTTTATCGTTGCAGTTCTGGAATACGTGAGTTCGCCGACATCGAAAATATCTTTTATGCAGTTGTTGGTGAGATAACCTCGACGCCATCCAGTACTGGGGCGGGAGTTCGGGAGGATTGCCATAACTCGTATAACGGATGCTTTTCGAAGGTTGAGGTAAATGATTTCCGAAGGTTTCTTGGTTATGTGTTGAAAGATGGATACAACTGGATGTAGGATTTGCTAGTGTTGGGTGAGATATTATGCTTCCCCTGTATCCCCAAAACCTGATTGCATAACCAGAAAGTTTCGGGAGTTTATAAGTGGGAATTCAAGTAGCTCCTAGAATATCTTTCGAACAGACACATGATACGATATGGGATCTATCATATGTTTGTTTCCGGCTTATTTTGCAAGTCAATCCTTTGTTTTGTTTTTCAGTTGTGGTATTCGAGTTGCTTCGATGTCAAGTGTTGATTCCATACCTTTTCCAAGCGGTGTTCTCATATTTCTATGTGAATACTAATCCTTCATGATAATCGAGATTGTCATGTCAATCCTTTTCAACCGGTGTGGTTCTCTTCAAGATGATCCTATCATTTTTTCAACATCCACAAGATCAACTCAGTTTTCGTCAACGGTGTTTGCTTCATCCGTCCCAAGTTGCCTTTGTTTTCCCGCCCTCCCACCCTTTGTTTCTTCAAGGACTCATAGTTCTTAATCAAGTAGTTATTTTATGGATGTGAAGTCTCTCCATTCTTTTCCATCAATGTTCTTATCCGATGATTCTCATGAAGATGCTAAGGAAGCTACAAGTTCAATATTCTTCATTCTTTTTCTTCTCCGATGGATTCAATTCAAGTTTTCGGTGTTGATCATATTCCTTTCATTGTTTCAAATGCTTTCCCATGCCGTTGCACCTCTTAATCATTCACCTCTCTCTATTCATTTGTTCCGGAGTGCGAAGATATCTCAGAAGATGTTATCTCATTCGATCCGTTCAACCTATTTCAAGGTTGTTATCTCATTCAAGCCATTTAATTCAACCGGTGCAATCTCTCTTTTCAAGAAATCATTCAACGGTGTTTCTTTTGAGTGGGCCCTAACCCATAGGTCTTTCCCAGGATCTTACCTGACTCTTCTAATTCTTTCCGGAGTGATTTTCAAATTCTTCTCCAAGTTTGACGTAAGAATGAATTATCATCAGTCAGATGGTTTCTCCAAGATCTTATAATTCTTTTCATCATTGGTTCAACCTTTCTAATTTTCATTCCGGAGTGCCTCAACAATTCTTTGTGGTGTTTCTCGTCGTCATTCTCGGATGTGAAGACTGAAGAAGTGTTTCCTCTAAATCTTGGTCCGTTCTCTCGAAGATGCGTAGTTCAAGCTTGATGCCATCCTCTCATAATTGTTTTTTATTGTGAGAATTCTTTTTATCTATCCGGAGCATTTCAGGAGTCTTTTCAGTTTGATTCTCCGGAGGCCATCATATCAGAATTATTCATTCTCAGTTTTCAGCTCTCTTTCTCTAAATCTTACCGGTGCATCATTCAAGTATTATCTAATAAACTCGAGATCTCTTCGTTCACTTGCATCTAAATTCTCTCAAGTATCTTCATTCATTTTCTAATTCCTCCCGGTGTTTCGCTATCTTTTCTTTGTTCGTTTTCAATTCTTATGGTGGTTCTTCCAAGATTCTTCTTCCTTCGTTTATCATATCAATTCATTCATTCTTCCCAATCCTACCGGTGGTTCGCAGAAGACCTTCCCAAGTTGGTGCTATATCTATATTAATGCTTTCTACGAGAATAAGTAGTATGCCAAATCCGTTGCTCGTCATCAATTTAATTGGTGAAGGATACGCATAACGTAATTCTTATTATTGTTTCATCCAAGTGATCTAATTTCTTCTTTCCGGAGTGGTTCATCATATCACATTCTCGGTTCGAGATGCTTTGTCTTTTCTTCCGGAGTTCCAAGTTTCCACTTTATCTCGTCGCAAAGCTTCATCCAACCATTGCAAGGACTCAATCTTATTCTTTCATCCTTCACTTCTTTTGATCATTCTTTTATTACCAGAATTCTTCATGGAGACTCTACATGGTGGTTCATCAAGGATTCTTTTCATTCTTAAATTTTTCTTCAAGATTTCTCTCGGAATATTGATCCTCTAAGCTATACTCTTTAATCAACATGGTGCCCAACACATGTTTTGTTTTGAGGAGTTCAAGAATTCTTAATCTTGCATCCCCAAGTGCAATTCTTTCATATCTCATCTTTTGAGGTGGTGTTATGTCATTGTTGATTATTTCCCTTCATGTTTCATGATTCACAAGTTTTCAAGAGTGACATATCTAAATCCATCATTTTCTATTCGCTCAAGACATCTTTTCAACCAATCATTCCTCCATTGGAGTTATCTTGGGTTATATTTCACCTAAAGCTTTCCCTAAGGATTGTTGCTATTTATGGTGCTTATAAATGACTCGAGTTCTTCAGTTATCATCCCGGTGAAATAAGCTTCTCGTCTCCTTGTTGACATCAATCCAATCTATTCTTTTCATTAGTGGCAGAATTTCACCTCATAGTTTTGAGATGTTCTCCATAAGCCCACTGCAAGCTTGTTTTGTTGTTGTTGATTTTCCAACAACTCCGTTCAACCTTTTCTTCGTAAGCATGCCCTTGTAATTTTAATTGCGAGAGTTGCCATTCTTCTTCTCCATTCTTTTCTTTCCAACCATCTAGTTTTCCATTCATTTGTTCCGAAGGCATTGTGATGTTGCTCTTTTCTCTCATCATCTCAAGTTGTAAGGATCGTGTTTTTTTCGTTTTTATTCATTTAACCGGAGTGTTGTGCCCTCTGCTAAAGTTCTTTTTGCCTTATCAAGTCTTGCATCTCGTTCTACCAGAGTGCTTGCATGTACTCCTTGTCCATTGTAACCCTCTTCTTATGTCTTTAAACCTACAAGGTTCCCGTAATGTTCCTTGTTCCTCCTTTCTAACGGATTGTTTTCAACTTTGTTCATCTTCGTGGTTTTTCTTTCTTTCAATTTGTTCAACCTCTCAAGGTTTGTGGTTTCACCCGTTTGTCAAAGAAGCAACTTAGTTTTACCTCTTCTCTTCCTCTTCCGTTTCCCTCCGGTGCCGTCCTAGATCTCGGGACAAGATCCTCTCATAGTGGTGGAGTGTTGTGACACCCCGAGACCGATGTGCCAGGTGTCTTCCAGTTATTCGCTGACGTTGCCATGTCACCATCCGCATTGCATCATCATGTTCTCAAAACTTGCATCCGTCCGGGTTCCCCTGTTCTCTCCACTGTCCGTTCTGAGTCCAACCACACTTGCACGCGCCCGCGGCATGTCCGAAATTTTATTTTATAAGTGGCCGAAAAATGTTCTTGGAATGGGTTGAAAGTTGGCGTGCGGTTTTGTTATGTTGTCAGTAGACCGCCTGCCAAGTTTCATCGCATTCAAAGTTCGTTTGATACCCCAACCGTTAAACTATGGCGGCAATATAGTCGGTCAAACATCGGAAGTTTTCGGTCTCCGAAAGTCTTGCCGGGCTGCACTTATATTCTCTCCTCTCAGCCCATGGCCCTCTACATAGCCCACAACTAGCTCTCTAAACCCCCCTCCGATCGGAACCACCGGATCGCGATCGGACGCTCTAAAACGGCCTCAAACCCACCAAACCCTAACCCCTTCCTTATATAAACACCATCCACATGCCATTTTGGCCTCCTACCTACACCCCTCCTCAAATTCCGCAGCCAGCCGCCATTTTTCCCTCGGATCTGGCGCCGCCAGCCCACCTTCGCCACTTGGCGCACCGCCAGCGGCCAGCCGCCGCCCAGCGCCGCCACCCTCAGCCTCTCCGCTTCTGCCACGTCGCCCCAACCGATTCCCACCGCCGCGGCCCACGAAGCCCATGGGAGACCCGCCCCGGGCTGCCCTGGGCCCGATCGCCCCTGCGCCTCAAGCTCCCTCGCTCTCGATCTGGATCGAGGGGAGGATCCCCTCGACCCCGACCATTCTGTCTGCTCGACCTCGCCACCGCGCCGGAGCGCCGCCGTCACCGGCCTCCTCCACCCCCAGGCCAGATCCGCCGGCGACCCCTGCTCCGACCGGCGCCCAGGTCACGCTGCCGGCTCTCTCTCCCTTACCTTTCCCCATCCTTCTCCTCACCAACTCTCTCTCTCTCTCTCCCTCGCAGCAAGCCGCCGCCGCTGGTGCTTGTCGTCGACCTCGTCGTCGTCGTCCAAGTTCCGACCCCCGCCGGATCCGGCGGGTCCCTGCCTCGCCTTGCCGTTGCTCTACCTCGTCGTCGCCGGAGTCCAAGCCGCGCCTACTGGCTCCCTCTGCTTTGAGCCACAGGACGAGCATCGCCCCGTCGTTGGCCCGATCCGGCGCCAGCGAGGCCAGTTGCAAGGCCCAGCTCCTTCCACGCCCCGCGCGACCCAGTCTGCCCGGTCCTGCCTCTGCACCAAGTGGGCCTCGGCCCATGGTGAGCCACCGCTACGCCCCACCCTTCCACTTCTGGGCCAGCCAGATTCGACCCGCTATGGTTTTTCCCTGGTCCTGCGAATTTTGCCATTATTCCAGAGATGACTGTTTACAGAAAAGTCCCTGTTCTTCTTGCATTTAATAACTCACCAACCATGCATCACATGTAAAAAACTTAATATATGAAACTTCCTTAGAATTTTGTGTAGATTAATAATTTGCCACTTTCATTAATGTTTGAAATGCTTAAAATGATGTTTGCTTTAATTTGCTCAAATGCCATGCTAAAATGATTTATTTCATAACTTAATAACCATAGCTCCATTTTAAATAAACTTTATATGTAAATGGGGTAGAAAAATGCCTAGTTTAACTTGGTGGCTTTACTTTGCATGTTTAATAACTCTAAAATTGGGTTTAGGGTAGAACAGTACAAAATCCATAAATTGCACATGGGGATTTTTCAGAATTGTTGTTTGGTGTTCCGGCCTCATTTAAACTTGTCTAGATAGGTAGTTTTCATATGCTTCACCTCTTGCCATGTTTGACAACTTCTAATATTGTTGGGTTCATAACCAAGAGCGAACTAAATAATTGATGTGGTGTTTCGTCAATATGCAACTCGTTGCATATCGAGCTTCACTTAACTTGTAGTTTTGCTTGTGCACTTTGCCATGCCATGCCTCATTAAACCGGACATGCATCATACTTGGTTGTGCATCATGCCATGGTTATGTGTTGGTTGTTTACTATGTGGCTTGCTTCTTTCCGGGTTGCTTCTCTCGTTACCTTCGGTTCCGTTCCGGAGTTGTGAGGATTCATTCGACTACGTCCGTTTGTCTTCTTCATGAACTCGTTTTTCTTCCTTGCGGGATCTCAGGCAAGATGACCATACCCTCGAAATCACTTCTATCTTTGCTTGCTAGTTGCTCACTCTATTGTTATGCTGCGATACCTACCACTTGCTATATCATGCCTCCCATATTGCCATGTCAAGCCTCTAACCCACCTTTCCTAGCAAACTGTTGTTTGGCTATGTTACCGCTTTGCTCAGCCCCTCTTACGTTGCTAGTTGCAGGTGAAGATGAAGTTTTTTCCATGTTGGAACATGGATATTTGTTGGGATATCATTATTATATCTTGTTTACTTTAATGCATCTATATACTTGGTAAAGGGTGGAAGGCTCGGCCTTATGCCTGGTGTTTTGTTCCACTCTTGCCGCCCAGTTTCCGTCATACAGGTGTTATGTTCCTTGATTTTGCGTTCCTTACGCGGTTGTGTTATAATGGGAACCCCCTGATAGTTCGCTTTGAATAAAACTCCTCCATCAAGGCCCAACCTTGGTTTTACCATTTGCCACCTAAGCCTTTTTCCCTTGGGTTCTGCAGACTCAAGGGTCATCTTTATTTTAAACCCCCAGGCCAGTGCTCCTCTGAGTGTTGGTCCAAAACAGAGCCACTTGCAGCGCCACCTCGGGGAAACTTGAGGGTTGGTTTTAGTTGTACGTAGTGTTCATCCAGTGTGCCCTGAGAACGAGATATGTGCAGCTCCTATCGGGATTTGTTAGCACATCGGGAGGCTTTGCTGGTCTTGTTTTACCATTGTCGAAATGTCTTGTAACCAGGATTCTGAGTCTGATCGGGTCTTCCTGGGAGAAGGAATATCCTTCGTTGACTGTGAGAGCTTGTGATGGGCTAAGTTGGGACACCCCTGCAGGGTTTTGAACTTTCGAAAGCCGTGCCCGCGGTTATGGGCGGATGGGAATTTGTTAATATCCAGTTGTAGAAAACTTGACACTTAATTTAATTAAAATGAATCAACCGCGTGTGTAGCCGTGATGGTCTCTTTCTGGTGGAGTCCGGGAAGTGAACACGGTTCTTGTGTTATGCTTGAACGTAAGTAGTTTCAGGATGGCTTCTTGATCACTTCTAGTTCATGACCGTTGCTTTGTTTCTCTTCTCGCTCTTATTTGCGTATGTTGGCCACCATACACTACAGGAATCAGCTACTTTGCCGTCCGCCACGGCGGACGGCAAAGGCATGAACGGCGGACGGCAAACGGCTCCGGCAAAGTAGGCTTCGGTAAACAGCTACTTTGCCGTCTGCTAATGACGGCAAAGTCTTTGCCGTCTGCGGCGGACGGCAAAGAGAGCGCGGCAGACGGCAAAGAAGGCGGACGGCAATAATTGCGCTGTCAGTCCGTTAAGTGGCTAACGGCAGGCCTTTGCCGTCCGCCGCTGACGGCAAAATTTCTAGTGTCTTTGCCATCCGCCGTATGATGTCATCTACACGTCACTACATGGCAGGTTCTTTGCCGTCTGCCACTGATGGCAAAGTGTAGGTTCTTTGCCGTCTGCGACTGATGGCAAAGTCTTTGTCGTCTGCCACTGTAGGCAAACTGACCAAATGGGTCAGCTCCCAGGAAGCACAGCTGGATGCCACGTGTCCTCTTTGCCGTCGGTGGCGGACGGCAAAGAGCCCGTTGCCGTCGGTGGCAGACGGCAAAGAGCCTGCATATTGGCTCTTTTATCTGTTTTTTTTATTAAATCCAACAATTTTCATCACAAATATAGATGACATATATAGATATATTTCAAAAGGCCATTACAGAGCAAACATATAAGATATCCAACACATAACTTCATCATCCAACCATATATATTACATGCATAGTTCCATCATACATAACAAGTTCAACGATACAAAAGAAACAGAGAAAGGGATAAGGAGCACTCCATCTATGCAAGCTTTCGTCAAGTGAATGATCTCTGCAAAATGAAAAATAAGAAAGTTAGAACAAGAAGAGTAGAACAAGAAGAAGAGTAGAACAAGAAGAAGACTAGAACAAGAAGAGTATGTCATTTATGAGCTAACTTACATGAAATGGATCATATATGAGCTAACTAAGTTGAAATGGGTCGTTTATGAGCTAGCTAAGGTGAAATGGATCATTTATGAGCTAACTTAGTTGAAATGGGTCGTTTATGAGCTAACTAAGGTCAAATGGATCGTTTTTCAGGTAACTAAGGTGAAATGGATCTTTTTTAGCTAACTTAGATGAAATGGATCATTTATGAGCTAACTTAGTTGAAATGGATCGTTTTTGAGCTAACTTAGGTGAAATGGATCATTTATGAGCTAATTTAGTTGAAATGGATCTTTTTGAGCTAACTTAGGTGAAATGGATCATTTAAGAGCTAATTTAGGTGAAATGGATCGTTTTTTAGGTAACCTAGGTGAAATGGATCGTTTATGAGCTAAATTAGTTGAAATGGATCGTTTATGAGATAACCTAGGTAAGATTGGTCATTTTGGAGTTAACCTAGGTGAAATGGGTCATTTTAAAGCTAACGTAGGTAAAATGGATCATTTAGGAGCTAATCTAGGTAAAATGGGTCATTTTTGAGCTAACTTGGATGAAATGGATCATTTATAAGCTAACCTAGGTAAAATGGGTCATTTTAAAGCTAACGTAGGTAAAATGGATCGTCTATAAGCTAACTAAGCTAATTATGCAATTTTTGACATAAGTAAGCTAAGTACAGATCGTTTTAGAGCTAACTTAGGTAAAATGGATGGTTTTGGAGGTCAGTAAGCTTATTAAGTCATTTTGGAGGTGAAGAAGCTAAGTCTAGGTCATTATGGTAAGCATTGGAGGAAATAAAGCTAAGTCTAGGTCTTTATGCATGTGTTAAGAAAAACACTAGATAAACTTACCAAGATGTAGGAGGTGTAGGAGCGGGGTGGCTCGTGTCGGTAGCTGGAGAAGGATCGTGCGATGCTTGTCTGGAGTTACGCTGCACCAAAGATCATTTCCAATGTCTTGTTAGCATGATGACACTCAAATGTTAAGACTAGCAAGTAATGTCCATTCAATAAAACTCACCGTGGTCCCAGGAGCAATCACTGGCATCGGCGGAGCGGTCTGACCTGTCTTCCCGCACACAGACTGCACATTTGGTTTTGACGACTCAGTCATACTAGTTAGTAATGAGACAAACACTACATGAATGTTTTGGCTAATCTGCAGAAGAAACTTACCACAAGGAGCTCGTACATGGCCCTTGCCTGCATGTCATTCCGTGCCCTCTCCTCCTCCATCATCTTTGTCGTCCTCTCCTCCAACTCCCGCTGCCTCTCCGCCGCCTCCGCCAGAAGTTTCTCCGTTCTATCTCTCTCACTCTGTATAGCAGCTTGCAACACCACTCACATGACCATTTGTAATCATTGATGGAAGCGCACACAATGTAATGGAGAAAGATAACTGAGTACGTATCACTAACCTTGATGGCGAGTTGCACTGGCCGTTCACGAGGCCTTATCTCAGGAGCGGAGCTCGACTGGCGCGCCTTGATCTCCGGGAGAGTGCTAGGACAACGGATAAGTCCATCTCCAATGGCTATGGAGCCATGGGACCTCCCGCCACCAGATATCATCAACAACTCTGGATCAATGGGACCCTGGCTCGGGTTAAAGTCCTCCCCTTTCCTCGCCTTCCCCTCATCTCTATATCTCACGAGCTTGTTGTGGGAGGAGATGTTGGTGAAGTTGTTTGCATCATCGAGGTCAGACTGAGAGAAAGCCTTGACTTTCTTGAAAGAGGCAGTGTGGGCCATGGCATACAGGTCGTACACCTCTGGCACCTTATCCGCCTTATTGTAGCATGCCTGAAAGAGAGAAAAAATGAAAATTAGTAATTAAAGGGCTCAAGCTAGCATGATGAATGAATTGCATGAATCATGAAGCAAACCACATACCCAGTTGCGCCCGAACTGATATAAGTTGGAGCTGCCTTGATGGTGTGGCACACCTTCCATTTGGGCACGTTTGTCCTTGGCCTCGTTGTGGAGGGCTAGCCATCGTTGTGAGCACCACTCATCGACCAACACCTCCCAACAATCCATCCGATCCGCACACCATCTCGGAGGCGCCTAAGTTAGCAAATAGAAACTTGAGCGCTACGGCTAAGAATTACTAAATGAAGGAACTTAAGTAGAGAAGGCCTTAAGAATTACCTTCATGTACTGCTCCTTACTCAGGAACTTATCGCGGCACGCCGGCTTGGTCTTCTTGATACCACGCAAGGCGTAGTAGTCTCGAACAGCCTGCACCCGAGCCTCGTGCCGTAAGTTCTGGAGTAGGCGCTTGCAGACGTTCTCGATAACATGTGCCGTGTCGGGATAGCCACCTCCTTGCTTGAACCAAGAGATGAAACCGGGATAGCCACCTCCTTGCTTTGCGAGAAGCTCATACTCTTCGACGGAATCCTTTTGGATCTCCGCTCCATACGAGAATATGGTGACGTATCGACTGTATGACATATCCAGGAATAAGAGTAGTTCAAAGGAAATAGAAGTTGCGAAACAATGTACCGAGAACTTACTCGATGTACGGCCGCACTTCTATCAGGTTGTTGAAGATATACAACGAAATGGTCCGCCATTCTTCGTTATCCAAAGATACTGGATGTGAAACACTAGCTGGTGCGAGATTCCCTTTGAATAGGCTGAGGTTGGATCCACCCTTTTTAGGCTCGTCAGCATTGTACCGAGGCTTCGGATTATGCAAATGACGATTTTTGGCTTCGTAGTGCGCTGTTACGAAGTTTGCCGCCTCCTCTGTGATGAATGCCTCAGCCATCGATGCTTCAATTCTACGTTTATTTTTACATTTTTCTCGAAGCGTCTTCTGCATCCTCTCAGTTGGGTAGAACCAACGATTTTGCACGGGCCCCCCCAATCTTGCCTCGGTCGGGAGATGCAAAATCAAATGCTGCATTGGATTAAAGAAGCCCGGTGGAAAGATCTTCTCTAACTTGCAGATCAACTCCGGTGCCAACTCTTCCATTTCTTCTAGCACGCCAGGCGATAGTTCTTTCGCACAAAGAACACGGAAGAAATAGCTGAGTTCTGCCAGTACTAGCCATTCATCCTCAGGGATGAAGCCACGCAACATCACCGGCATTACCCGCTCAATCCATATGTGCCAATCATGACTCTTGAGACCAAATATCTTCAGTTTATCAAGATTCGCTCCCCTCTTTAGATTCGCTGCATACCCATCGGGGAACATCAACTGCTGTTCACCCACAAGAGAATTTCCCTCATAGCTGGCCTTCCAAGATTGAACCATGCCTTTGGCTTCGTCCAGTTCTGCTTTCCTTTCGGTTCTTTTATGTTTTGTAACGGCCTATCACATAGCGCCTCCATATCGACTCTAGCCTTAGTATTATCCTTTGACTTCCCATCTATGCCGAACAATGTACCAAAAAGTGCCTCGGCGATATTCTTCTCAGTGTGCATCACGTCGATGTTGTGTGGGCAAAGGAGGTCTTTGAAGTAAGGCAGATCCCATAAGCATGTTTTGTGAGTCCACGCATGCTTAGTATTATACCCCTTGAAGTACCCTGGACGTTGTGGATCTGGCTCGAGAGCGTTTAACTGATCCAGGGTCTGTTGGCCTGTCAATGCAGGTGGTGCAGAGTTTTTAACAACTCTACCCCTGATGAAGTTCTTCTTGTCTTTCCTGAACTTATGGCGAGGATCCAGGAACTGTCTATGCATGTCGAAGCAAGAAAACTTGCAACCGGCCTGAAGCCAACGAAACTCAAGAGCTCCCTTGCATGTGGGGCACGGGAACCTTCCATGCACACACCAGCCAACGAATAGCGCATACGCCGGCAAGTCATGCGTCGAGTACATGTACCAGACACGGATTATGAAGTTCCGTTTGCTAAAGGAGTCGTATGTCTTGAACCCATTATCCCAGGCTTCTTGCAATTCGTCCTTAAGCGGCTGTATGTACACATTCATATTTTTACCCGGATAGTTGGGTCCTGGAATTATCAACGTCAGGAAAATGTTCTTTCTTTGCATAATCTGTCCGGGGGGGAGATTGAGTGGAAAGACAAATACGGGCCAACAACTGTATTGGGCTGCCGTCATACCAAACACACTGAACCCATCCGTGCTGATGCCGACTCGAGGATGCCTCGGATCTGCCGCTTTGTCAGCATGTAATTCATCAAACTTTTTCCACGCAACACCATCCGATGTGTGTACCATCATCAGATTCCCATCTGCATCTAGTTCGGTTCTTTTGCCTGTTTTGTGCCATGTCATCTGTCTGGCCATCTCTTCGACCATGAAAAGACGTTAAAGTCTTGGTACGATTGGCATATACCGAAGAACACTAACGGGGATTTTGGTCTGTGTCTTCTCACCCATACCGTTGTCTACCACAATATACCTGGAAGACTTGCAAATGGGACAATAGTTCAAGTCCGCATAGTCAAGCCTAAATAAGGCACATCCTTTGTCACAGGCATGTATCTTCTCATAGGGCATCTTCAGTGCACGGAGGATTTTGTCCGACTGGTACAGGTTTGCAGGCATTACATGGCCTTTGGGTAGAAAGCGTCCAAATACTGTCATAATTGCGTCATAGCATTCTCTGCCCAAGTTGAACTGAGCCTTCAGAGCCATTACTTGTGAGATGGCATCCAACTGACAAAGCTCAGTGTGCTCGTGGAGCGAACGTTTCGAAGACTCCAACATTTCATTGAAGGCCTTTGCAGATTCCTCCATCTCTTCGTCCGAATCCCGAGCATCATCATAGCCTTGCACCATGTTTTCCATCGCGGTACCATGCTCGTCGGTGCGACGACGATCCACCTCAGCTCGGTCACGTTGGGCAGACTCACCATGAAATGTCCACACCGTATAATCGGGCGTAAAACCACTCTTCTGCAGGTGTTTGCCCATTTCAGCCTCTGTCTTCTTTTCCCAATTGCCGCACCGGAAACAGGGGCACCAGGTTTTCTTTTGGCCATTTGCAAATGCGGCTTGCACAAACCCCTTAGTTTTTGTGAACCATTCAGCGCTCCATTTGTTCTGACCAGTGTGACCGGTATACATCCAAGCACGGTCACTCATCTTGACTTTCAGAGCTATTGGACACACAACAATTATATCAGTTGATCTACTTTGTCAATTTTATTACGTCCATGCAACCTACACTCTAATAGGTAATGATAGGTCCTAATCCCACCCGTGTATGTGTAGATTGGGTTTATTTTCCCATGCTATGCTCCGGATCCGACGCAAAATTTCGGCAGCACCTCCCCGCTGTTCTCCTGATACACGTCTCTGCAATAAACAGAGAGGATGTGTACCCGGAGAACAACAGGGGAGGCACTGACGAAATATATGCGTCGGATCCGGAGGAAAGCATATGGAAAAACGAACCCAATCTACACATACTCGGGCTGTCCATGGATAGCGTTGGACAATTCAAAAGAATCAAGGTTATAAATATGCAAATGCATGCATATTTATAACTATGACGCTTTCGAACAGGAGACACATATTGGTTACGCATACTGATGATTCAAGACACATATATAGCTAGCTATCAAGTTTCATCGGAATAGATCAAATAATTAATGGGGGAGGAGGACTTGTCATTTGTGCTCACCCACGAACGAAGGGGCAGAGCTCGTCAAACGCACGGCGAGGTCGTCGAACACCAAACCTCGCAGCGATGAAACAACTGCACATTTAAAACTACATGATCAACACAATTATATATGATGTTTTTCATAACAAAATCGAAAAATATATGACCTAACTAATAATTCACAAATATATGACCCCTCGGCCTCTGGAAGGCCAAAGAACACCTTTTCGGGAGGTGTCGGTGGTCGGGGTGTCCTGTCGGTGTCGGGGTGCCGTGTCGGGGTCGGGGTGCTGTTTCGGGGTCGGGGGGTCGGGGTGTCGTGTCGATGTCGGGGTAGTGCTGTGTCGGTGTCGGGGTGTTGTTTCGGGGTCGGGGTCTGGTGTCGGGTCAGGCTCGGGGTCGGGGTGTCGGGTCAGGCTCGGGGGGTCGGGGTGTCGGGGTCGGGGTCGGGCGGGTCGGAGTCGGGGTGTCGGGGTCGGGGTCTCGGGGTCGGGGTGTCGTGTCAGGTGCCGGGTCGGGGTCAGGGTACCGTGTCGGGTCGGTTTTTTCCTTTTCTTCTTCTTCCTCTTTTTCCTTTTCTTCCTTTTTTTCCTTCTTCTTCTTTTCTTCTTCTTCTTCTTCTTCTCTTCTTCCTCTTTCCTTTTTCCTCTTCTTCTCCTCCTCTCCTCTTTTTTCTTCTTCTTCTTCCTCCTTTCCTTTTTCCTCTTCTTCTTCTCCTCCTCTCCTCTTTTTTCTTCTTCTTCTTCTTCCTCTTCTTCTTTTTTCTTCTCCTCCTCCTCTTCTTCTTCTCTTCTTCTTCTCCTGATCTCTTCTTTTTCTCTTTTCTTCTTTCCTAAAACTAAACTAAACCTAAACCTAAAACTAAAAAAACAGAAAAAGAAAAAAACTAAATCTAAACCTAAAACTAAACTAAAACTAAACCTATAAACCTAAAAACTAATCCTAAAACTAAAACTAAATCTAAATAAACATAAACCTAAAACTAAAAAAACAGAAAAAAGGAAAAAAAGAAAAAAAGAAGAAGCTCACCTGCAGGGTGGAGGAGGGGGGCGGTGCGGCCTGGGGCGGCGGAGGAGCGGGGGGGCGGGGCGGCCTGGGGCGGCGGCGGGGGCGCCGGGCCTGGCCGGGGCGGCGGGGAGCGGAGGTGCCGGCTCCCAGACGGCAGGGCGGCGGGGGCGGCGGCGGGGGGCGCTGGGGCGGCGACGGGGGGCGCTGGGGCGGCGGCGGGGCGTGGTGCGACGGGGTGGCGAGAGGTGGGAGAGAAAGAGAGAGAGGGGGGTGTGGGGCGCGGCCCCGTTAACGTTACGTGGGGCCTCCCTCTTTGCCGTCCGCGGCACCTTGCCGTCCGCCTTCTTGCTCTTTGCCGTCCGCTAGCGGACGGCAAAGAGGGGGCCCCGTTAGGTTTTTTTCCAGTTTGTCAGTGGGGCCCCTCCCTCTTTGCCGTCCGCTAGCGGACGGCAAAGAACTGGCTGATGGCAAACATGGTCTTTGCCATCAGCCAGTTCTTTGCCGTCCGCTTTTCGGAAGCTGATGGCAAAGAGCTTCTTTGCCGTCCGCTAGCGGACGGCAAAGAACTGGCAGATGGCAAACTAGCTGATTCCAGTAGTGATATATGCTAGTGCTTGCTGTAGCTCCACCTCACTACCCCTTTTCCTACCTAAAGCTTAAATAGTCTTGATCACGAGGGTGTGAGATTGCTGGGTCCTCGTGACTCACAGATACTTCCAAACAGTTGCAGGTGCCGATGATACCAGTGCAGGTGACGCAACTGAACTCAAGTGGGAGCTCGGTGAAGATCGTGTTTGTTGTGTTGTTTCGTTTCCAATTGATCAGTAGTGGAGCCCAGTTGGGGCGATCGGGGATCTTTTGCATTAGGGGTTGTGTTTCTTTATTTGGTTCCATAGTCGGACCTTGATTGTATCTGGATGATGTAATGCTATATTATGTATTGTGTGAAGTGGCAATTGTAAGCCAACTCTTTATCCCTTTCTTTTTTAGTACATGGGATGTGTAAAGATTACTCCTCTTGCGACATGCCTACTATGCGGCTATGCCTCTAAGTCGTGCTCCGACACGTGGGAGATATAGCTGCATCGTGGGTGTTACATGAGATCTATCATGTAATAGAGTTAGTTTTGTTAGGGTTTGATCCCTAGTATCCACTATGTTCTGAGATTGATGTTGCTATGACTTTGCTATGCTTAATGCTTGTCACTAGGGCCCGAGTGCCATGATTTCAGATCTGAACCTATTATGTTTTCATCAATATATGAGAGTTCTTGATCCTATCTGCAAGTCTATAGTCACCTATTATGTGTTATGATCCATTAACCCCGAAGTGACAATAATCGGGATACTTACCGGTGATGACCGTAGTTTGAGGAGTTCATGTATTCACTATGTGTTAATTCTTTGTTCCGGTACTCTATTAAAAGGAGGCCTTAATATCCCTTAGTTTCCGTTACGACCCCGCTACCACGGGAGGGTAGGACAAAAGATGTCATGCAAGTTCTTTTCCATAAGCACGTATGACTATATTCGGAATACATGCCTACATTACATTGATGAACTAGAGCTAGTTCTGTGTCACCCTAGGTTATGACTGTTACATGATGAACCGCATCCGGCATAATTCTCCGTCACTGATCCATTGCCTACGAGCTTTCCATATATTGTTCTTCGCTTATTTACTTTTCCGTTGCTATTGCTATCATTATTACAAAATACCAAAAACATTACTTTTGCTACTATTACCTTTTGCTACCGTTACCACTACTATCATATTATTTTGCTACTAAATACTTTGCTGCAGATATTAAGTTTCCAGGTGCGGTTGAATTGACAACTCAACTGCTAATACTTGAGAATATTCTTTGGCTCCCCTTGTGTCGAATCAATAAATTTGGGTTGAATACTCTACCCTCGAAAACTGTTGCAATCCCCTATACTTGTGGGTTAGCAAGACTATTTTCTGGTGCCGTTGCTGGGGAGCATAGCTCTATTCTTTGAGTCACTTGGGATTTATATCTGCTTAATATTATGAAGAACTTGAGAGATCCAAAAACCAAGATTTATCCCTCAACTACGAGGGGAGGTAAGGAACTGCCATCTAGCTCTACACTTGATTCACCTTATGTTTTGAGTAAGCTTGCGACACCTAAACCTGCTTCTGCTATTCGTTCTGATATGTCGCATGTTATTGATGATGCCACTTCTGCTATGCATGATACTTATTATGAAACTACTTCTATGCTTGATACTACTGTGCCACTTGATGAATTTCTTGATGAACAACTTGCTAGGGTTAGAGAAAATGAAAATATTGAATCTGATAATACTGATGAAAGTGATGATGAAGACTTGCCCGTTATTCCTAAGGGTTATGTTTTTGATAAAGAAGCTTCTTTAGCTATTTTAGCTTGCAAAGATAGATACGAACTCAAGAGGTTATTAGCTAAATGGAATCAGCAATCTCTAAATGCTAGAATGAAACCTGGCCCTGCTTTTTCTACTTCACCTATCTGTGTTACCGATAAGGATTATGAATTCACTGTTGATCCTGATATAATTACTTTGGTTGAATCTGATCCTTTTCATGGCTATGAATCTAAAACTGTTGTGGCACATCTTACTAAATTAAATGATATAGCTACCCTGTTCACTAATGATGAGAGAACTCGTTACTTTTATATCCTCAAAATATTTACGTTCTCATTAAAGGGTGATGCTAAGATATGGTTTAATTCTCTTGATCCTGGTTGTGTGCGTAGTCCCCAGGATACGATTTATTACTTCTGTGCTAAATATTTCCCTGCTCATAAGAAACAAGCTGCTTTGAGGGATATATATAATTTTGTGCAAATAGAAGAAGAGAGTCTCCCACAAGCTTGGGGGAGGCTTCTCAAATTACTTAATGCTTTGCCTGATCCCCTCTTAAGAAAAATGAAATACTTGATATCATTTATAATGGACTAACCGATGCCTCCAGAGATTACCTGGATAGTTGTGCTGGTTCTGTTTTCAGGGAAAGAACACCGGATGAAGCTGAAATTCTATTGAATAATATGTTGACAAATGAAAATAATTGGACACCTCCTGAGCCAGTTCCTGAGCCTATTCCTAAACCAACTCCGAATAAGAGAGGTATTCTATTTCTCAGTCCTGAAGATATGCAAGAGGCGAAGAAATCTATGAAAGAAAAAGGTATTAAAGCTGAAGATGTTAAGAATTTACCTCCTATTAAAGAAATACATGGTCTTAATTTACCGCCTGTTGAAGAAACATATGATCTTAATCCATTACCTATTGAAGAAACTCATGGTCTTGATAACCCGACACAGGTAGTAAAGGTAAATTCTCTCTATAGATATGATAAAGCTGAAATCCCATTTACTAAGTTTGCTAGCCCATGCTTAGATGAGTTTGATAAATTTATGGCTAAGCAAGAAGATTTTAATGCTTATTTTGGTAGACAATTGAAATACAATTGAAATATGCCTGAACACTTGGGTGATTATATGGCTAATGTTAAAGGTGAACTTAAACTTATTAGCAAACATGCTTCTATGGTTACCACTCAAGTAGAACAAGTACTTAAAGCTCAAAATGATTTGCTCAATAAATTGAATAGTAAAAATAATGATAATGTTGTTAGAGTTATCACTAGAGGTGGTAAAATGACTAAGGAACCTTTGTATCCTGAAGGCCATCCTAAGAGAATTGAGCAAGATTGTCAGAGAAATAATGTAGATGCACCTAGTCCTTCTAATAGGAAGAAAAAGAAAAATGATAGGACTTTGCATGCTTCTAGTAAACCTATTACTGAAACACCTGAGAATCCAAATGATATTTCTATTTCTGATGCTGAAACACAATCTGGTGATGAACCTGAAACTAGTGATAATGTTAATGATAATGTTCATGATGATGCTCAACCTAGTAATGATAATGATATAGAAATTGAACCTGCTGTTGATCTTGATAACCCACAATCAAAGAATCAATGTTATGATAAGAAAGACTTTGTTGCTAGGAAACATGGTAAAGAAAGAGAACCATGGGTTCAGAAACCCATGCCTTTTCCTCCCAAACCATCCAAGAAAAAGGATGATGAGGATTTTGAGCGCTTTGCTGAAATGATTAGACCTATCTTTTTGCGTATGCGATTAACTGATATGCTCAAAATGAATCCTTATGCTAAGTATATGGAAGATATTGTTACAAATAAAAGAAAGATACCGGAAGCTGAAATTTCCACCATGCTTGCTAATTATACTTTTGAGGGTGGAATACCAAAGAAACTTGGAGATCCAGGAGTACCCACTATACCATGCTCTATTAAAAGAAACTATGTTAAAACTGCTTTATGTGATCTTGGAGCCGGTGTTAGTGTTATGCCTCTCTCTTTATATCATAGACTTGATTTGAATAAGTTGACACCTACTGAAATATCTTTGCAAATGGCTGATAAATCAACTGCTATACCTGTCGGTATTTGTGAGGATGTGCCTGTTGTAGTTGCAAACGTTACTATTTTAACAGACTTTGTTATTCTTGATATTCCTGAGGATGATAGTATGTCTATTATTCTTGGAAGACACTTTTTGAATACTGCAGGGGCTGTTATTGATTGCACTAAAGGCAATGTCACTTTTCATGTTAATGGTAATGAGCATATGGTACACTTTCCGAGGAAACAACCTCAAGTCCATAGTATCAATTCTATTGGAAAATTTACATCGGTTATATTTGGAGGTTTTGAATTTCCTCTTCCTACTGTCAAGAAGAAATATGATATTCTTATTATTGGGGATGTGCATATCCCCGTTGAGGTAACATAGTGTTATTCGAAATTTCTCCGGTTCCATGTTATTCGGAATGAGTTCGTTAACAAGACTTGATCAACCTTGTTAGTGGATTCCTTTAGATGAGCATGAGATGGATGAAACTAGAAGGCACAACCTTCTTCCCACTTTTACTTTCTGTTATTTATATTAAATAAAATAAAATTAGTATTTTCTGTCTGTTATCTGAATTATCCGTGCAATATAAAAATACCCCGAAAATAAAAGTTCTCCAAATGCCATGAAATTTAAATATGATTTTTTCTGGAATATTTGTGAATATCTGGCACTGAGAACACATCAGGAGGAGCTGGCACCTGGCCACGAGGGTCAGGGGCGCGCCCTACCCCCCCTGGGCGTGCCCCCTGCCTGGTGGGCCTACGGTGGCCCTCCTCCACTTATACTTTCACCCACACACTCCTTCCTCCCACAAACACGAATAACCAGCTCAAACCCGAGTCCAAGCTCATTTTGCTGCCATTTTCGATCTCCTTGCTCAAAGCACCTCTCACAAAACTGCTTGGGGAGATTGTTCCTTGGTAGGTGACTCTTCCATTGGTCCAATTAGTTTTTGTTCTAGTGCTTTATTCATTGCAAATTTGTGCTGCCTAGATGACCATGTTTTTTAGCTTGCATGTCAAATTTATATTGTTCCAAGTAGTTTTGATGCATGATAAAGGCTCTAGGCACTTGTAGGAGTAGTTGCTATCAATATTATTGAGTTTCGTTCACTTTTATTTTGAAGTTACTAAAAATTTCAGAATTTTTCAGAAAATGATGAAGAGATTTTTTAGGGGCTCATCGAGCCGAAGCTCAAGGGAAAAGCAAAATGAAGAGGCACAGAAGCCCAAATATAATTTGCCTCGCACCACGGAGGTTAGGCCGTGTGAATGGCCCTCCGATGATTTCTTGAGAGCCACCGAGATTTATGAGGATTTTTATGAATTGGCTAAGAATGCAGGCCTCACCGACTTCCTCCACGACCAACGCGAACAGCATCTACTCACCAATACTTTTGTGCAAAATTTCTACTATTATCCTAGGGAATCACCTCCTTCAGTAGAGTTTCATTTATATGATGTGGTTAAGAAGATGTCACATTATGATTTTTGTCGGGTTTGTTTGATCCCTTTCGAGGGCAAAATAGAGTAACCACATCATGATGATGTGGATGGGTTTATTGATACCATCACTGTAGGGGAAACAAGGAAGGTTTCCGATGCACGAATCACTAGCATACATTTTCCTGTTTTATGCTACTTCGCAATATTTGCTAGTCGTTGCTTAATTGGTCATGGAAACTGTGGAAACCTTAGTATTCCTGATATTATCATTTTGTTCCACGGGTTATTCTGTGATAATTCTGTGAGTATGGGCGGTATTATTGCTAAACGGTTGAGTCTGAACCGTACAAAGGGCCCCATCTTTGGTGGTATCTATGCTTCACGCCTAGCTGCACATTTTAACATACCTATTAGGCATTATGAGAAGGAAGAAAAATTGTTGCCTCGTGTTTATTTAGATTATAAGAGTATGGTAGGACATGATTTCATTATAAAGAATAGGGAGGGGGAGCTTAAATACAAATTGTTCTTTGATAAACATCATTCGGAGACTATTACCTTGCCTGCTCCTTGCTTGTTTGATTTACCTGCAGGCCAGTACCTTGTCTCGCCGAAGGACATTCACGCCTACCGGAACCCTGCACCAGCCACAGAGCCAAAGTCAGAACCACCAGTTGATCCTCCACGACAGTCTAATTACCAGTGGGATCCGGAGATGATTGCCAACCAGTGGCAATCAGAGTCTTCTTCATCTCAGTACGACCCCAACTACTATTATGGATATCCACCAAGCCAGCCGTGGCCATAGACCAACTTAGGCCAAAAGCCTAAGCTTGGGGGAGTACGTATTTCTCACCGACATTACATTTATGTTCACACAATCATTGCTAGATGTCGGTGCTCATACTTTTTCATTGTATCATCCATGCTAGTTTATTTTCCTTTTTATGTTCTCTTCTTGTGTGTTTAATAAACCTTAAGAAAAATCAAAAAACTTAGTTGTAGCTTTTAATTAGTTTACTTTCCATGCTTATAGTAGTAATTAAAAAGAAAACCCAAAAAGATTTCATGTTCTTCTTTTGCTTGTTGGGAGCTTTCCTGTGTAAATAGTTTTATTTCTTTTCTTTTCTTTGGGGGTCGATAGGAGAAGACCATAATTAAATTGTTGAAGTGGCTCTTATATGCATTATTGTTGATCTGACAAAAGAGCCCATATTGCCTTGTCTTCTCCTGTTTATTGAATGCTTGCAGATTCCAGCTTAGTTCATTATTATTCACATCATTCGGTCGTGCAAGTGAAAGGCAATTATGACGATATATGATGGACTAACTAAGATGAGAAAAGCTGGTATGAACTCAACCTCTTTTGTTTTTGTAAATATGATTAGTTCATCATTCCTGATTCAGCCTATTATGAATAAACATGTTTGCAATGACAACTAGAGATCATAGTTTCTTGTGCCATGCTTGATTAGCTATGAGTTATAATGGTTTACCTTGCATGCCAACACGCTATTAAAATGGTTGTGATGTGGCATGATAGGGTGGTATCCTCCTCTGAATGATTTAAGTGACTTGACTTGGCACATGTTCACGCATGTAGTTGAAACAAAATCAACATAGCCTTCACGATATTTATGTTCATGGTGGATTATATCCTACTCATGCTTGCATTCAGTGTTGATTAATTTTAATGCATGTTCATGACTATTGTCGCTCTCTAGCTGGTCGCTTCCCAGTCTTTTGCTAGCCTTCACTTGTACTAAGCGGGAATACTGCTTGTGCATCCAACTCCATAAACCCCAAAGTTCTTCCATATGAGTCCACCATACCTACCTATATACGGTATCTACCTGTCGTTCCAAGTAAATTTGTATGTGCCAAACTCTAAACCTTCAAATAAATATCCTGTTTTGTATGCTCGAATAGCTCATGTATCAACTAGGGCTGTCCGTATCTTCCATGTTAGGCGGGTTATTCTCAAGAGGAGTGGACTCCGCTCCTCACTCACGAGAAAGTGGCTGGTCACCGGGATGCCCAGTCCCATGCTTTATGCAAATCAAATCAAAATAATTGCAAACAAAACTCCCCCTGGGACTCTTGTTAGTTGCAGGCACCCATTGTTTCGAGCAAGCCATGGATTGATGCTTGTTGGTGGAAGGGGGAGTATAAACTTTACCATTCTGTTTGGGAACCGCCTATAATGTGTGTAGCATGGAAGATATTGCCATCTCTTGGTTGTTATGTGATACGTCTCCAACGTATCTATAATTTTTGATTCTTCCATGCTATAATATTATGTGTTTTGGATGTTTATGGGCTTTATTATACACTTTTATATTATTTTTGTGACTAACCTATTAACCCAGAGCCCAGTGCCAGTTTCTGTTTTTTTTTCCTTGATTTAGAGTATCGCAGAAAAGGAAAATCAAACGGAGTCCAATTGACCTGAAACTTCACGGAACTTATTTTTGGAAGGAAAGCAACCCGGGAGACTTGGAGACCACGTAACGGAAGCAACGAGGAAGCCACGAGGCAGGGGGCGCGCCCACCCCCCCTGGGCGCGCCCTCCACCCTCGTGGGCATCTCGTGGCTCCCCTGACGTACTTCTTCCTCCTATATATACCCATATACCCTAAAACGATCGGGGAGCATAATAGATCGGGAGTTCTGCCGCCAGAAGCCTCCGTAGCCACCGAAAACCAATCTAGACCCGTTCCGGCACCCTGTCGGAGGGGGGAATCCCTCTCCAGTGGCCATCTTCATCATCCCGGTGCTCTCCATGACGAGGAGGGAGTAGTTCTCCCTCGGGGCTGAGGGTATGTACCAGTAGCTATGTGTTTGGTCTCTCTCTCTCGTGTTCTTGAGGTGGTACGATCTTGTGAAGGAAATATGCCCTAGAGGCAATGATAAAGTTATTATTTATTTCCTTATATCATGATAAATGTTTATTATTCATGCTAGAATTGTGTTAACTGGAAACATAATACATGTGTGAATACATAGACAAACAGAGTGTCACTAGTATGCCTCTACTTGACTAGCTCGTTGATCAAAGATGGTTATGTTTCCTAACCATAGACATGAGTTGTCATTTGATTAATGGGATCACATCATTAGGAGAATGATGTGATTGACTTGGACCCATTCCGTTAGCATAGCACTTGATCGTTTAGTTTGTTGTTATTGCTTTCTTCATAACTTATACATGTTTCTATGACTATGAGATTATGCAACTCCCGTTTACCGGAGGAACACTTTGTGTTCTACCAAACGTCACAATGTAACTGGGTGATTATAAAGGTGCTCTACAGGTGTCTCCGAAGGTGCTTGTTGGGTTGGCGTATTTCGAGATTAGGATTTGTCACTCCGACTGTCGGAGAGGTATCTCTAGGCCCTCTCGGTAATGCACATCACTTAAGCATTGCAACTAATGAGTTAGTTGCGGGATGATGTATTACGGAACGAGTAAAGAGACTTGCCGGTAACGAGATTGAACTAGGTATTGAGATACCGATGATCAAATCTCGGGCAAGTAACATACCGATGACAAAGGGAACAACGTATGTTGTTATGCGGTCTGACCGATAAAGATCTTCGTAGAATATGTGGGAGCCAATATGAGCATCCAGGTTCTGCTATTGGTTATTGACCGGAGACGTGTCTCGGTCATGTCTACATTGTTCTCGAACTCGTAGGGTCCGCACGCTTAAGGTTTAGATGACAGTTATATTATGAGTTTATGAGTTTTGATGTACCGAAGGTGTTCGGAGTCCTGGATGAGATCGGGGACATGACGAGGAGTCTCAAAATGGTCGAGACGTAAAGATCGATATATTGGACGACTATATTCGGACATCGGAAAGGTTCCAAGTGATTCGGGTATTTTTCGGAGTACCGGAGAGTTACGGGAATTCGTCGGGGAGTATATGGGCCTTATTGGGCCATACAGGAATAGAGGAGAGAGGCCAAAAGGAAGGAGGCGCGCGCCCCCCCTCTGGTCTGAATTGGACAAGGGGTGCAGCCCACTTTTCCTTGTTCCTCTCCCCCTCTTTCCTTCTCTCCTACTCCAACAAGGGAAGGAGGAGTCCTACTCCCGACTCCCCCCTTGGCGCGCCCTCCTCCTAGGCCGGCCACCTCTCCCCTTGCTCCTTTATATATAGGGGCAGGGGGCACCTCTAGATAGAAGTTGATCAGTTGATCTCTCCCAGCCGTGTGCGGTGCCCCCCTCCACCATATTCCACCTCGGTCATATCGTAGCGGTGCTTAGGCGAAGCCCTGCGTTGGTAGCAACATCATCACTGTCACCACGCCGTCGTGCTGACGGAACTCTCCCATGAAGCTCTGCTGGATCGGAGTTTGCGGGACGTCATCGAGCTGAACGTGTGCTGAACTCGGAGGTGCCGTGCGTTCGGTACTTGGATCGGTCGGGTCGTGAAGACGTTCGACTACATCAACCGCGTTGTGCTAATGCTTCCGCTTTCGGTCTACGAGGGTACGTGGACAATACTCTCCCCTCTCTTTGCTATGCATCACCATGATCTTGCGTGTGCGTAGGAAATTTTTTGAAATTACTATGTTCCCCAACAGTGGCATCCGAGCCTAAGTTTTATGCGTTGATGTTGTGCATGAGTAGAACGCAAGTGAGTTGTGGGCGATATAAGTCATACTGCTTACCAGCATGTCATACTTTGGTTCGGCGGTATTGTTGGATGAAGCGGCCCGGACCAACATTACGCGTATGCTTACGCGAGACTGGTTCTACCGACGTGCTTTGCACACAGGTGGCTGGCGGGTGTCAGTTTCTCCAACTTTAGTTGAACCAAGTGTGGCTACGCCCGGTCCTTGCGAAGGTTAAAACAACACCAACTTGACAAACTATCGTTGTGGTTTTGATGCGTAGGTAAGAACGGTTCTTGCTAAGCCCGTAGCAGCCACGTAAAACTTGCAACAACAAAGTAGAGGGCGTCTAACTTATTTTTGCAGGGCATGTTGTGATGTGATATGGTCAAGACATGATGCTAAATTTTATTGTATGAGATGATCATGTTTTGTAACCGAGTTATCGGCAACTGGCAGGAGCCATATGGTTGTCGCTTTATTGTATGCAATGCAATTGCGCTGTAATGCTTTACTTTATCACTAAGCGGTAGCGATAGTCGTGGAAGCATAAGATTGGCGAGACGACAACGATGCTACGATGGTGATCAAGGTGTCACGCCGGTGACGATGGTGATCATGACGGTGCTTCGGAGATGGAGATCACAAGCACAAGATGATGATGGCCATATCATATCACTTATATTGATTGCATGTGATGTTTATCTTTTATGCATCTTATCTTGCTTTGATTGACGGTAGCATTATAAGATGATCTCTCACTAAATCTCAAGATAAAAGTGTTCTCCCTGAGTATGCACCATTGCCAAAGTTCGTCGTGCCCAGACACCACGTGATGATCGGGTGTGATAAGCTCTACGTCCATCTACAACGGGTGCAAGCCAGTTTTGCACACGCAGAATACTCAGGTTAAACTTGACGAGCCTAGCATATGCAGATATGGCCTCGGAACACTGAGACCGAAAGGTCGAGCATGAATCATATAGTAGATATGATCAACATATTGATGTTCACCATTGTAAGCTACTCCATTTCACGTGATGATCGGTTATGGTTTAGTTGATTTGGATCACGTGATCACTTAGAATATTAGAGGGATGTCTTTCTAAGTGGGAGTTCTTAAGTAATATGATTAATTGAACTTAAATTTATCATGAACTTAGTCCTGGTAGTATTAGCATATCTATGTTGTAGATCAATAGCTCACGTTTAGCTCCTCTGTTTTATCTTTGATATGTTCCTAGAGAAAACTAAGTTGAAAGGTGTTAGTAGCAATGACGCGGATTGGGTCCGTGATCTGAGGTTTATCCTCATTGCTGCACAGAAGAATTATGTCCTTGATGCACCGCTAGGTGACAAACCTATTGCAGGAGCAGATGCAGATGTTATGAACGTTTGGCTAGCTCAATATGATGACTACTTGATAGTTTAGTGCACCATGCTTAAACGGCTTAGAATCGGGACTTCAAATACGTTTTGAAAATCATGGACCATATGAGATGTTCTAGGAGTTGAAGTTAATATTTCAAGCAAATACCCGATCGTTGAGAGATATGAAGTCTCCAACAAGTTCTATAGCTAAAAGATGGAGGAGAATAGGTCAAGCAGTGAGCATGTGCTCAGATTGTCTGGGTACTACAATCGCTTGAATCAAGTGGAAGTTAATCTTCCAGATAAAATAGTGATTGACAGAATTCTCTAGTCACCATCACCAAGTTAGTAGAACTTCGTGATGAACTATAGTATGCAAGGGATGACGAAAACAATTCCCAAGCTCTTCGTGATGCTGAAATCGACGAAGGTAGAAATCAAGAAAAGCATCAGGTGTTGATGGTTGACAAGACCACTAGTTTCAAGAAAAGGGCAAAGGGAAGAAGGGGAAATTCAAGAAGAACGGCAAGCAAGTTGCTACTCAATAGAAGAAGCCCAAGTCTGTACCTAAGCCTGAGACTAAGTGCTTCTACTGCAAAGGGACTGGTCACTGCAAGCGGAACTACCCCAAGTATTTGGCGGATAAGAAGGATGGCAAACTGAACAATGCTATATTTGATATACATGTTATTGATGTGTACTTTACTAGTGTTTATAGCAACCCCTCGGTACTTGATACTGGTTCATTTGCTAAGAGTAGTAACTCGAAATGGGAGTTGCAAAATAAACAGAGACTAGTTAAGGGTGAAGTGACGATGTGTGTTGGAAGTGGTTCCAAGATTGATATGATCATCATCGCACACTCCCTATACTTTCGGGATTAGTGTTGAACCTAAATAAATGTTATTTGGTGTTTGCATTAAGAATAAATATGATTGGATCATGTTTATTGCAATACGGTTATTCATGTAAGTTAGAGAATAATTGTTGTTCTGTTTACATGAATAAAACCTTTTATGGTCATACACCCAATGAAAATGGTTTGTTGGATCTCGATCGTGGTAATACACATTTTCATAATATTGAAGCCAAAAGATGCAAAGTTAATAATGATAGTGCAGCTTATTTGTGGCACTGCCGTTTAGGTCATATTGGTGTAAAGCGCATGAAGAAAATCCATGCTGATGGGCTTTTGGAATCACTTGATTATGAATCAGTTGATGCTTGCGAACCATGCCTCATGGGCAAGATGACTAAGACTCTGTTCTCCGGAACAATGGAGCGAGCAACAGATTTGTTGGAAATCGTACATACTGATGTATGTGGTCCGATGAATATTGAGGCTCGCGGCAGGTATCATTATTTTCTGATCTTCATAGATGATTTGAGCATATATGAGTATATCTACTTGATGAAACACAAGTCTGAAATATTTGAAAAGTTCAAAGAATTTCAGAGTGAAGTGGAGAATCATCGTAACAAAAATAAAAATTTCTACGATATGATCGCAGAAGTAAAATATTTGAGTTACGAGTTTGGCCTTCAGTTAAAACAATGTGAAATAGTTTCACTACTCACGCCACCTGGAACACCACAGTGTAATGGTGTGTCCGAACGTCGTAACCGTGCTTTATTAGATATGGTGCGATCTATGATGTCTCTTACCGATTACCACTATCGTTTTGTGGTTATGCATTAGAGACAGCTACATTCACGTTAAATAGGGCACCATCTAAATCCGTTGAGACGACGCCGTATGAACTGTGGTTTGGCGAGAAACCTAAGCTGTCGTTTCTTAAAGTTTGGGACTGTGATGCTTATGTGAAAAAATTTCAACTTGATAAGCTCGAACCCAAATCGGAGAAGTAAATCTTCATAGGATACCCAAAAGAAAATGTTGGGTACACCTTCTATCACAGATCCGAAGGCAAGATATTCATTGCTGAGAATGGATCCTTTCTAGAGAAGGAGTTTCTCTCGAAAGAAGTGAGTGGGAGGAAAGTAGAACTTGATGAGGTAACTGTACCTGCTCCCTTATTGGAAAGTAGTTCATCACAGAAATCTGTTCCTGTGACTACTACACCAATTAGTGAGGAAGCTAATGATGATGATTATGTAACTTCAGATCAAGTTACTACCGAACCTCGTAGGTAAACCAGAGTGAGATCTGCACTAGAGTGGTACGGTAATCCTGTTCTGGAAGTCATGTTACTAGACCATGACGAACTTGCGAACTATGAGGAAGCGATGATGAGCCCAGATTCCGCGAAATGGTTTGAGGCCATGAAATCTGAGATGAGATCCATGTATGAGAACAAAGTATGGACTTTGATTGACTTGCCCAATGATCGGCGAGTCATTGAGATTAAATGGATCTTCAAGAGGAAGACGGACGCTGATAGTAGTGTTACTATCTACAAAGCTAGAATTGTCGCAAAAGGTTTTCGACAAGTTCAAGGTTTTGACTATGATGAGAGTTTCTCACTCGTATCTATGCTTAAGTCTGTCCGAATCATGTTAGCAATTGCCGCATTTTATGAAATATGGCAAATGGATAAACAAAACTTCATTCCTTAATGGATTTATTAAAGAAGAGTTGTATATGATGCAACCAGAAGGTTTTGTCAATCCTAAAGGTACTAACAAAATATGCAAGCTCCAACGATCCATCTATGGACTGGTGCAAGCATCTCGGAGTTGGAATATACACTTTGATAAGTTAATCAAAGCATATAGTTTTATACAGACTTGCGATGAAGCCTGTATTTACAAGAAAGTGAGTGGGAGCACTACAACATTTTTGATAAGTATATGTGTATGACATATTGTTGATCGGAAATAATGTAGAATTATTCTGCAAAGCATAAAGGAGTGTTTGAAAGGAGTTTTTCAAAGAAAGACCTCGGTGAAGCTGCTTACATATTGAGCATCAAGATCTATAGAGATAGATCAAGACACTTGATAAGTTTTCAATGAGTACATACCTTGACAAGTTTTCGAAGTAGTTCAAAATGGAACAGTCAAAGAAAGAGTTCTTGCCTGTATTACAAGGTGTGAAATTGAGTAAGACTCAAAGCCCGACCACGGCAGAAGATAGAGAGAGAATGAAAGTCATTCCCTATGCCTCAACCATAGGTTCTATAAAGTATGCCATGCTGTGTACCAGACCTATTGTATACCCTGCCCTGAGTTTGGCAAGGGAGTACAATAGTGATCTAGGAGTAGATCACTGGAAATTGGTCAAAATTATCCTTAGTGGAATAAGGATATGTTTCTCGATTATGGAGGTGACAAAAGGTTCGTCGTAAAGGGTTACGTCAATGCAAGTTTTGACACTAATCTAGATGACTCTAAGTCTCAATCTGGATACATATTGAAAGTGGGAGCAATTAGCTAGAGTAGCTCCGTGCAGAGCATTGTTGACATAGAAATTTGCAAAATACGTACGGATCTGAATATGGCAGACCCGTTGACAAAACTTCTCTCACAAGCAAAACATGATCACACCTTAGTACTCTTTGGGTGTTAATCACATAGCAATGTGAACTAGATTATTGACTCTAGTAAACCCTTTGGGTGTTGGTCACATGTCAATGTGAACTATGGGTGTTAATCACATGGTGATGTGAACTATTGGTATTAAATCACATGGTGATGTGAACTAGATTATTAACTGTAGTGCAAGATGGAGACTGAAGGAAATATGCCCTAGAGGCAATGATAAAGTTATTATTTATTTCCTTATATCATGACAAATATTTATTATTCATGCTAGAATTGTATTAACTAGAAACATAATACATGTGTGAATACATAGACAAATAGAGTGTCACTAGAATGCTTCTACTTGACTAGCTCGTTGATCAAAGATGGTTATGTTTCCTAACCATAGACATGAGTTGTCATTTGATTAACGGGATCACATCATTAGGAGAATGATGTGATTGACTTGACCCATTCCGTTAGCATAGCACTTGATCGTTTAGTTTGTTGCTATTGCTTTCTTCATAACTTATACATGTTTCTATGACTATGAGATTATGCAACTCCCGTTTACCGGAGGAACTCTTTGTGTGCTACCAAACGTCACAACATAACTGGGTGATTATAAAGGTGCTCTACAGGTGTCTCCGAAGGTAATTGTTGGGTTGGCGTATTTCGAGATTAGGATTTGCCACTCCGACTGTCGGAGAGGTATCTCTGGGCCCTCTCGGTAATGCACATCACTTAAGCCTTGCAAGCATTGCAACTAATGAGTTAGTTGTGGGATGATGTATTACGGAACGAGTAAAGAGACTTGCCAGTAACGAGATTGAACTAGGTATTGAGATACCGACGATCAAATCTCGGGCAAGTAACATATCGATTACAAAGGGAACAACGTATGTTGTTATGCGGTCTGACCGATAAAGATCTTCGTAGAATATGTGGGAGCCAATATGAGCATCCAGGTTCCGCTATTGGTTATTGACCGAAGACGTGTCTCGGTCATGCCTACATTGTTCTCGAACCCGTAGGGTCCGCACGCTTAAGGTTTCGATGATAGTTATATTATGAGTTTATGAGTTTTGATGTACCGAAGGAGTTCGGAGTCCCGGATGAGATCGGGTACATGATGAGGAGTCTCAAAATGGTTGAGATGTAAAGATCGATATATTGGACGACTATATTCAGACATAGGAAAGGTTTCGAGTGATTCGGGTATTTTTCGGAGTACCGGAGAGTTACGGGAATTCGTCGGGGAGTATATGGGCCTTATTGGGCCATACAGGAATAGAGGAGAGAGGCCAAAAGGAAGGAGGCGCGCGCCCCCCCTCTGGTCAGAATTGGACAAGGGGTGCAACCCACTTTTCCTTGTTCCTCTCCCCCTCTTTCCTTCTCTCCTACTCCAACAAGGGAAGGAGGAGTCCTACTCCCGGTGGGAGTAGGACTCCCCCCTTGGCGCGCCCTCCTCCTAGGCCGGCCACCTCTCCCCTTGCTCCTTTATATATAGGGGCAGGGGGCACCTCTAGATAGAAGTTGATCAGTTGATCTCTCCCAGCCGTGTGCGGTGCCCCCCCTCCACCATATTCCACCTCGGTCATATCACAGCGGTGCTTAGGCGAAGCCCTGCGTCGGTAGCAACATCATCACTGTCACCACGCCGTCGTGCTGACGGAACTCTCCCGTGAAGCTCTGCTGGATCGGAGTTTGCGGGACGTCATCGAGCTGAACGTGTGCTGAACTCGGAGGTGCCGTGCGTTCGGTACTTGGATCGGTCGGATCGTGAAGACGTCCGACTACATCAACCGCGTTGTGCTAACGCTTCCGCTTTCGGTCTACGAGGGTACGTGGACAATACTCTCCCCTCTCGTTGCTATGCATCACCATGATCTTGCGTGTGCGTAGGAATTTTTTTGAAATTACTATGTTCCCCCACATCTTGATGTATCGTGAGCTTTACTATTATATTTGGATCCTGTGATGTTTTCTCCCCCCCTCCACTCTCTTGTAATAGATTGAGTTTCTCCTTTGAAGTTATCTTATCGGATTGAGTCTTTAAAGATTTGAGAACACTTGGTGTATGTCTTGCCGTGCGTATCTGTGGTGACAATGGGATACCACGTGATTCACTTGATGTATGTTTTGGTGATCAACTTGCGGGTTCCGCCCATGAACCTATGCATAGGGGTTGGAACACGTTTTCGTCGTGATTCTCCGGTAGAAACTTTGGGGCACTCTTTCAGGTTCTATGTGTTGGTTGAATAGATGAATCTGAGATTGTGTGATGCATATCGTATAATCATACCCACGGATACTTGAGGTGACATTGGAGTATCTAGGTGACATTAGGGTTTTGGTTGATTTGTGTCTTAAGGTGTTATTCTAGTACGAACTCTAGGGCTCTTTGTGACACTTATAGGAATAGCCCAATGGATTGATTGGAAAGAATAACTTTGAGGTGGTTTTGTACCCTACCATAATCTATTCGTTTGTTCTCCGCTATTAGTGACTTTGGAGTGACTCTTTGTTGCATGTTGAGGGATAGTTATGTGATCCAATTATGCTATTATTGTTTAGAGGACTTGCACTAGTGAAAGTATGAACCCTAGGCCTTGTTTCAACGCATTGCAATACCGTTTACACTCACTTTTATCATTAGTTACCTTGCTGTTTTATATTTTCAGATTACAAAAACCTATATCTACTATCCATATACCACTTGTATCACCATCTCTTCGCCGAACTAGTGCACCTATACAATTTACCATTGTATTGGGTGTGTTGGGGACACAAGAGACTCTTTGTTATTTGGTTGCAGGGTTGCTTGAGAGAGACCATATTCATCCTATGCCTCCTACGGATTGATAAACCTTAGGTCATCCACTTGAGGGAAATTTGCTACTGTCCTACAAACCTCTGCACTTGGAGGCCCAATAACGTCTACAAGAAGAAGGTTGTGTAGTAGTCATCAAGCTCTTTTTTGGCGCCGTTGCCGGGGAGGTGAGTGCTTGAAGGTATATCTTTACATCTTGCAATCGAGTCTTTTAGTTTCTTGTTTTATCACTAGTTTAGTTTATAAAAGAAAATTACAAAAAATGGAATTAAGTTTGCCTCATACGCTTCATCTTTTTAATATCTTTCATGAGTATGATGGAAAAGAAAATTGTGCCAAAGTGTTAGAAGAAGAATGCATTAGAATGTTTGGCACTAAATATTTGAATGATGAGCATGATTGCAATGTTGTTAGTATGAATTCCTTGAATATCCATGATGCTAATGATATGCAAAGCCACAAGCTTGGGGAAGCTATGTTTGATGAAGATGATATTTTTTGTCCCCCAAGTTTTGATGAGCAAATTTATTATGATGAAAGCATGCCTCCTATTTATGATGATTATATTGATGAAAGTGGATTTGGAGAGGTCATGATTTTATTTTGTGATGAGTCCACTATTCCGGAAGAGGTCCCAATTGATTATGAGAACAAAGTTGCTATCTATGATGATTATTGTGATGACTTGTATGCTATAAAGAATAATGATATCCATGAAACTTATCAACATGATTTTAGTTTTCAATTGGATTATGCCTCACATGATAATTATTTTGTTGAGTTTGCTCCCACTATTATTCATGAGAAGAATTTTGCTTGTGTGGAGAGTAATAAAATTTCTATGCTTGTAGATCATGAAAAGAATGCTTTAGGTGCTGGTTATATTATTGAATTCATTCATTATGCTACTGAAATTTATTATTAGTGAGGAATATATGCTTGTAGGAATTGCAATAATATCAAGTTTCCTCTCTATGTGCTTAAAATTTTTAAGTTATGCTTGTTTTACCTTCTATGCAAGTTGATTCTTGTTCCCACAAGTTGTTTGCTCCCAAAATCCCTATGCATAGGAAGTGGGTTAGACTTAATGTGCTAGTAATATTCTTCATGATGCTCTCTTTATGTTTCAATTCTTATCTTTTATGTGAGCATCATTGAAATCATCATGCCTAGCTAGGGGCGTTAAACGACAGCGCTTGTAGGGGGCAACCCAATTTTATTTTTGTTCCTTGCTTTTTGCTCCTGTTTAGTAATAAATAATTTATCTATCCTCAGATAAGATGTGGTTTTATGCTTTTAATTAGTGTTTGTGCCAAGTAGAACCGTTGGGAAGACTTGGGAAAAGTATTTTTCATCTTGCGGTAAAAAAACAAAAACTTTAGCGCTCACGAGAATTGCTGCCATTTTTTATTGGAGAGTGCTATTTAGTTAATTATTTCTGCAGATGATTAATAGATAAATTCATCAGGTCCAGTAATTTATTTTAGAATTTTTGGGGTTCCAGAAGTATACGTTTGATCCAGATTACTACACATTGTTCTGTTTTTGACAGATTCTGTTTTCGATGTGTTGTTTGCTTATTTTGATGAATCTATGAGTAGTATCGGAGGATATTGATACGTCTCCAACGTATCTATAATTTTTGATTGCTCCATGCTATATTATTTACTGTTTTAAATGTTTATGGGCTTTATTATACACTTTTATATCATTTTTGGGACTAACCTATTAACCCAGAGCCCAGTGCCAGTTTCTGTTTTTACCTTGTTTTAGGGTTTCGAAGAAAAGGAAAATCAAAGGGAGTGCAATTGACCTGAAACTTCACGGAACTCATTTTTGGAAGGAAAGAAGCCCAGAAGACTTGGAGTGCACGTCGGGGGACCTGTGAGGAGGTCACGAGGCAGGGGGCGCACCCACCCCCCTGGGCGCGCCCTCCACCCTCGTGGGCCCCTCGTGGCCCCCCTGACGTACTTCTTCCGCCTATATATCTCCATATACCCTAAAAACATCCGAGAGCACAATAGATCGGGAGTTCCGCCGCCAGAAGTCTCCGTAGCCACCGAAAGCCAATCTAGACCCGTTCCGGCACCCTGCCGGAGGGGGAATCCTTCTCCGTGTCCATCTTCATCATCCCGGTGCTCTCCATGACAAGGAGGGAGTAGTTCTCCCTCGGGGCTGAGGGTAGGTACCAGTAGCTATGTGTTTGATCTCTCTCTCTCTCGTGTTCTTGATTTGGCACGATCTTGATGTATCGCGAGCTTTGCTATTATAGTTGGATCTTATGTTTCTCCTCCCCCTCTTCTCTCTTGTATTGAATTGAGTTTCCCCTTTGAAGTAATCTTATCGGATTGAGTCTTTAAAGATTTGAGAACACTTGATGTATGTCTTGCCGTGGATATCAGTGGTGACAATGGGATATCACGTGATTCACTTGATGTATGTTTTGGTGATCAACTTGCGGGTTCCGCCCATGAACCTATGCATAGGGGTTGGCACATGTTTTCGTCGTGATTCTCCGGTAGAACTTTGGGGCACTCTTTGAGGTCCTTTGTGTTGGTTGAATAGATGAATCTGAGATTGTGTGATGCATATCGTATAATCATACCCACGGATACTTGAGGTGACATTGGAGTATCTAGGTGACATTAGGGTTTTGGTTGATTTGTGTCTTAAGGTGTTATTCTAGTACGAACTCTAGGGCTGTTTATGACACATAAGAATAGCCCAACGGATTGATTGGAAAGAATAACTTTGAGGTGGTTTCGTACCCTACCATAATCTCTTCGTTCGTTCTCCGCTATTAGTGACTTTTGAGTGACTCTTTGTTGCATGTTGAGGGATAGTTATGTGATCCAATTATGTTAGTATTGTTGAGAGGACTTGCACTAGTGAAAGTATGAACCCTAGGCCTTGTTTCAACGCATTGCAATACCGTTTACGCTCACTTTTATCATTAGTTACCTTGCTGTTTTTACAATTTCAGATTACAAATACCTTTATCTACTATCCATATACCACTTGTATCACCATCTCTTCGCCGAACTAGTGCACCTATACAATTTACCATTGTATTGGGTGTGTTGGGGACACAAGAGACTCTTTGTTATTTGGTTGCAGGGCTGCTTGAGAGAGACCATCTTCATCCTACGCCTCCTACGGATTAATAAACCTTAGGCCATCCACTTGAGGGAAATTTGCTACTGTCCTACAAACCTCTGCACTTGGAGGCCCAACAACGTCTACAAGAAGAAGGTTGTGTAGTGGACATCAAGCTCTTTTCTGGCGCCGTTGCCGGGGAGGTGAGTGCTTGAAGGTATATCTTTAGATCTTGCAATCGAGTCTTTTAGTTTCTTGTTTTATCACTAGTTTAGTTTATAAAAGAAAACTATAAAAAAATGGAATTGAGTTTGTCTCATATGCTTCACCTTTTTAATATCTTTTGTGAGTATGATGGAAAGGATAATTGTGCTCAAGTGATAGAAGAAAAGATCTCTAAAATGTTTGGCACTAAATATTTGAATGATGAGCATGATTGCAATTTGTTAGTACGAATTCTTTGAATATCCATGATGCTAATGATGATTGCACTAGTTATGATGAAAATGCCTCCTATAAACATGTCAATTTTTGTGGAGTAGACTGGGTTTGCAAGTACACACCAAATAGGGAAGATAGATATTGCAAGAGGCATAAGTACTTAGAAACCAAATTGTTGCAAGAAGAGCTAGATGAATGTGCTGAAAATTTATCTTTTCTTAGCCCTACTTGTGAACTTTGCAATGAACGTGATCATTTTAGTACCCAATGCAAATTGTTTCATGAGCGTATCGTGTCCAAAAGTTGTGATGACTTGATTTCCCTTGCACATCATAATGAACTTAGTTTGCTCTTGGGTTGTGAAGAAATTAAACGTAGAACTAAGGATATTCCAAAATTTGCCCTTGATAAAGTTCTTCATTTTGATCTAGAGAAAATTTATATGTATTGTGCGGTGAATTGCATTGAAAATCCTTATATTGCCAACTACATAAAGAAAAGAAAACAAATAGAAGATGAAGAGAATACTAATGAAAGGGAAGAGACTTTCCAATATCCTCCTATTATTTCTTATGATGAATCAGGTAACGAGGAGGAGCCTCCTATTCAACCAATCTCATTAATAAGGAGCTCCAAAAAGAGGATTGAACCCACACATGATGTGGTGAAGAAGAAGAAAATAAAAAGGAAGAGAGGTAAAAAGATATCTCTCCCAAATAGTGCTGCTCCTATTACTATTGTGCCTCATGAAAATATAATTGTGGAAGATAATGATACTTCTTATGATCTTGAAAATCTTTTTGGCACTTGCTTGGAAGAATATGATAATTGCTATACTATTGGTGATGTCCATACTATTAATGATGAGGGTGATTATGCTTATGATATGAAAAGGCCCAAGCTTGGGGATGCTATGTTTGATGAAGATGATGTTTTTGAGAATATATTTGCTGCAATTAATGTTTGTCCCAAGCTTGGGGATGCTATGATTAATGAAGATGATATTTTTTGTCCCCCAAGTTTTGATGAACAAATTTATTATGATGAAAGCATGCCTCCTATTTATGATGATTATATTGATGAAAGTGGTTTCGGAGAGGTCATGACTTTATTTTGTGATGAATCCACTATTTCGGAAGAGGTTCCAATTGATTATGAGAACAAAGTTGCTATCTATGATGATTATTGTGATGACTTGTATGCTATAGAAAATAATGATAACCATGAAACTCGTCATCACGATTTTAGTTTTGAATTGGATTATGCCTCACATGATAATTATTTTGTTGAGTTTTCTCCCACTATTATTCATGAGAAGAATTTTGCTTGTGTGGAGAGTAATAAAATTTCATGCTTGTTGATCATGAAAAGAATGCCTTATGTGCTGGTTATATTGTTGAATTCATTCATGATGCTACTGAAAATTATTATGAGGGAGGAATATATGCTTGTAGGAATTGCAATAATATCAAGTTTCCTCTCTATGTGCTTAAAATTTTGAAGTTATGCTTGTTTTACCTTCCTATGCAAGTTGATTATTGTTCCCATAAGTTGTTTGCTCACAAAATCCCTATGCATA
This sequence comes from Triticum urartu, assembly GCF_003073215.2. Classification (NCBI taxonomy): domain Eukaryota; kingdom Viridiplantae; phylum Streptophyta; class Magnoliopsida; order Poales; family Poaceae; genus Triticum; species Triticum urartu. Next base: position 350,585,806 of record NC_053022.1, read on the forward strand.
GGAAGTGGGTTAGACTTAAATGTGCTAGTCATATTCTTCATGATGCTCTCTTTATGTTACAATTCTTATCCTTTATGTGAGCATCATTGAAATCATCATGCCTAGCTAGGGGCGTTAAACGATAGCGCTTGTTGGCAGGCAACCCAATTTTATTTTAGTTCATTGATTTTTGTTCCTGTTTAGTAATAAATAATTCATCTACCCTCTGCTTAGATGTGGTTTTATGCTTTTAATCAGTGTTTGTGCCAAGTAGAACCTTTGGGAAGACTTTGGGAAAGTCTTGTTGATCATGCTCTAAAAAACTGAAACTTTAGCGCTCACGAGAATTGCTGTAATTTTTATTCGGAGAGTGATATTTAGTTAATTATTTTTGCAGGTGATTAATAGATAAATTCCTTAGGTCCAGCAATTTATTAGAGAATTTTATGAGTTCCAGAAGTATACTTTTCACTCAGATTACTACAGACTGTTCTGTTTTTGACAGATTCTGTTTTTCATGTGTTGTTTACTTATTTTGATGAACCTATGGCTAGTAAAATAGTTTATAAACCATATAGAAGTTCGAATACAGTAGGTTTAACACCAATATAAATAAAGAATGAGTTCATTACAGTACCTTGAAGTGGTGATTTATTTTCTTATACTAACGGAGCTTACGAGTTTTCTGTTAAGTTTTGTGTTGTGAAGTTTTCAAGTTTTGGGTAAGGATTCGATGGACTATGGAACAAGGAGTGGTAAGATCCTAAGCTTGGGGATTCCCAAGGCACCCCAAGGTAATATTCAAGGACAACCAAGAGCCTAAGCTTGGGGATGCCCCGGAAGGCATCCCCTCTTTCGTCTTCGTTCATCGGTAACTTTACTTGGAGCTATATTTTTATTCACCACATGATATGTGTTTTGCTTGGAGTGTCAATTTATTTTGTTAGTATTTGCTTTCTGTTATTTAGAACAATGTTTTGCATCTTTTATTTCAATAAAAGTGGCATTGATAGCCTTTACTATGCCTATGTTACAAGTATACATGTTGCTGTTTGAAAACAGAAAGTTTACCGCTGTAGAAAAGTCAGGATGTGATAAAATGTTGAAACCTTTTGAATATTAATCTCTGATAAATTTACTACAGTGGGAATTTTCTTTCATAATTTTTGGAGCTAGGGAAGTATGGATGTTGCAGAATTCTTTACAGACTATCCTGTTTAGGCAGATTGCTTTATGTTTGCATTGTTTGCATATGTTTGCTTCTTTAATGACTCTATTTTAGGATAGGACTATTAAATATGCAGAGACATTTAGTATGCAATTTTGAATAATAATTTTAGTGATTTGCTACAGTAGAGTATGATCAGGTTTTGGCAATGGTTTATACTAATTATCTCACGAGTCCTTGTTGAGTTTTGTGTGGATGTAGCTTTTGAGATTTAGGGAGACCTTGATATGAGAGGAATTAAGGAGACACAAAAGCTCAAGCTTGGGGATGAGCAAGGCACCCCAAGATAATATTTCAAGAAGTCTCAAGCATCTAAGCTTGGGGATGCCCCGGTTGGCATCCCACCTTTCTTCTTCAACAACTATCGGTTAGTTTCGGTTGATCCTAAGTTTTTGCTTCTTCACATGATGTTTGCCATTCCTAGAATGTCATTTTATTTTGCTTTGCTCACTGTTTGAATAGAATACCAAGATCTGAAATTATTAAATGTTAGAGATTCTTCACATAGTTGCATAATTATTCGACTACTCATTGATCTTCACTTATATCTTTCGGAGTAGTTTGTCATTTGCTCTAGTGCTTCACTTATATCTTTTAGAGCATGGTGGTAGTTTTACTTTGAAGAAATAGATGAACTTTCATGCTTCACTTATATTATTTTGAGAGTCTTAAATAGCATGGTAATTTGCTTAAAATCCTAATATGCTAGGTATTCAAGAATAATAAAATTCTCTTATGAGTGTGTTGAATACTATGAGAAGTTTGATACTTGATAATTGTTTTGAGATATGGAGACGGTGATATTAGAGTCATGCTAGATGATTAGATGTGAATTTGAGAGATACTTGTATTGAAGTTTGTGATTCCCGTAGCATGCACGTACGGTGAACCGTTATGTGATGAGGTCGGAGTATGATTTATTTATTGATTGCCTTCCTTATGAGTGGCGGTCGGGGACGAGCGATGGTCTTTTCCTACCAATATATCCCCCTAGGAGCATGCGTGTAGTACATTGTTTCGATAACTAATAGATTTTTGCAATAAGTATGTGAGTTCTTTATGACTAATGTTGAGTCCATGGATTATACGCACTCTCACCCTTCCACCATTGCTAGCCTCTCTAATACCGCGCACCTTTCGCCGGTATCATACACCCACCATATACCTTCCTCAAAACAGCCACCATACCTACCTATTATGGCATTTCCATAGCCATTCCGAGATATATTGCCATGCAACTTTCCACCATTCCGTTTATTATGACACGCTTCATCATTGTCATATTGCTTAGCATGATCATGTAGTTGACATCGTATTTGTGTCAAAGCCACCATTCATAATTCTTTCATACATGTCACTCATGAGTCATTGCACATCCCGGTACACCGCCGGAGGCATTCATATAGAGTCATATCTTGTTCTAAGTATCAAGTTGTAATTATTGAGTTGTAAGTAAATAAAAGTGTGATGATCATCATTATTAGAGCATTGTCCTAGTGAGGAAAGGATGATGGAGACCATGATTCCCCCACAAGTCGGGATGAGACTCCGGACGAAAAATAAATAAAAGAGGCCAAAGAAGCCCAAATAAAAAAATAGAAAGAAAAGAGGCCATAAAAAAGAGAAAAGGCTCAAATAAAAAAATAAAAAAATAAGAGAAAAAGAGAGAAGGGACAATGCTACTATCCTTTTACCACACTTGTGCTTCAAAGTAGCACGATGATCTTCATGCTAGAAAGTCTCCTATGTGGTCACTTTCATATACTAGTGGGAATCTTTCATTATAGAACTTGGCTTGTATATTCCAATGATGGGCTTCCTTAAAATGCCCTAGGTCTTTGTGAGCAAGCGAGTTGGATGCACACCCACTATTTTCTTTTGTTGATCTTTCATACACTTATAGCTCTGGTGCATCCGTTGCATGGCAATCCCTACTCACTCACATTGATATCTATTGATGGGCATCTCCATAGCCCGTTGATACACCTAGTTGATGTGAGACTATCTTCCCCCTTTTGTCTTCTCCACAACCACCACTCTATTCCACCTATAGTTCTATTACCATGGCTCACGCTCATGTATTGCGTGAAGATTGAAAAAGTTTGAGAACAGCAAAAGTATGAAACAATTGCTTGGCTTGTCATCGGGGTTGTGCATGATTTAAATATTTTGTGTGGTGAAGATAGAGCATAGCCAGACTATATGATTTTGTAGGGATAGCTTTCTTCGGCCATGTTATTTTGAGAAGACATAACTGCTTAGTTAGTATGCTTGAATTATTATTGTTTTCATGTCAATATGAACTTTTCTCTTGAATCTTTCGGATCTGAATATTCAGGCCACAATTAAGAAGAATTACATTGAAATTATGCCAAGTAGCACTCCGCATCAAAAATTCTTTCTTTTATCATTTACCTACTCGAGGACGAGCAGGAATTAAGCTTGGGGATGCTGATACGTCTCCAACGTATCTATAATTTTTGATTGCTCCATGCTATATTATCTACTGTTTTGAATGTTTATGTGCTTTATTATACAATTTTATATCATTTTTGGGACTAACCTATTAACCCAGAGCCCAATGCCAGTTTCTGTTTTTACCCTGTTTTAGGGTTTCGAAGAAAAGGAAAATCAAATGGAGTCCAATTGACCTGAAACTTCACGGAACTCATTTTTTGAAGGAAAGAAGCCCAGAAGACTTGGAGTGCACGTCGGGGGACCTGCGAGGAGGTCATGAGGCAGGGGGGCGCGCCCACCCCCCTGGGCGCGCCCTCCACCCTCGTGGGCCCCTCGTGGCCCCCCTGACGTACTTCTTCCGCCTATATATCTCCATATACCCTAAAAACATCCGAGAGCACAACAGATCGGGCCTAGAAGGCGTTCCAAGAATTCAGAATTTGTTGATCTTGAAGCTAAATTTGATAAAAGTGGGATTGAAGAAATTAAAACCCTAGATGTTGCTAAACCCACTATTATGGATTTCAAGGAATTTAACTATGAAAATTGCTCTTTGATTGATTGTATTTCCTTGTTGCAATCCGTGCTAAATTCTCCTCACGCTTATAGTCAAAATAAAGCGTTTACTAAACATATCGTTGATGCCTTGATGCAATCTTATGAAGAAAAACTTGAATTGGAAGTTTCTATCACTAGAAAACTTTATGATGAGTGGGAACCAACTATTAAAATTAAAATTAAAGATCATGAATGCTATGCTTTATGTGATTTGGGTGCTAGTGTTTCCATGATTCCAAAGACTTTGTGTGATTTGTTAGGTTTCCGTGATTTTGATGATTGCTCTCTAAACTTGCACCTTGCAGATTCCACTATTAAGAAACCTATGGGAAGAATTAATGATCTTCTTATTGTTGCAAATAGGAATTATGTGCCCGTATATTTTATTGTTCTTGACATAGATTGCAATCCATCATGTCCTATTATTCTTGGTAGACCTTTCCTTAGAAGATTGGTGCAATTATTGATATGAAGGAAGGAAATATTAGATTCCAATTTCCATTAAAGAAAGACATGGAACACTTTCCTAGAAAGAAAATTAAATTACCTTATGAATCTATTATGAGACCCACTTATGGATTGTTGGGTTTCGTAGTAATTTCAAAAAATTTCCTACGCACCCGCAAGATCATGTGATGCATAGCAACGAGGGGGAGAGTGTTGTCTACGTACCCAACGCAGACCGACTGCGGAAGCGATGACACGACGTAGAGGAAGTAGTCGTACGTCTTCATGATCCAACCGATCAAGTACCGAAACTACGGCACCTCCGAGTTCGAGCACACGTTCAGCTCGATGACGATCCCCGGACTCCGATCCAGCAAAGTGTCGGGGAAGAGTTCCGTCAGCACGACGGCGTGGTGACGATCTTGATGAACTACAGCAGCAGGGCTTCGCCTAAACTCTGCTACAGTATTATCGAGGTATATGGTGGCAGGGGGCACCGCACACGGCTAAGGAATAGATCACGTGGATCAACTTGTGTGTCTAGAGGTGTCCCCTGCCTCTGGATATAAAGGAGTAGAGGAGGGGAGGCTGGCCGGCCAAGGAGGGAGGCGCAGGAGAGTCCTACTCCCTTTGGGAGTAGGATTCCCCCTCCAATCCTAGTCCAACTAGGATTCCTCGGAGGGGAAAAGAGGAGGAGGGGGCCGGCCACCTCTCCTAGTCCTAATAGTACTAGGGGAAGGGGGAGGCGTGCAGCCCATCTAGGGCAGCCCCTTCTCTTTTCCACTAAGGCCCACCATGGCCCATATAGCTCTCGGGGGGTTCCGGTAACCCTCCCGGTACTCCGGTAAAATCCCGATTTCACGCGAAATACTTCCGATGTCCAAACGTAGGCTTCCAATATATCAATCTTTACGTATCGACCATTTCAAGACTCCTCGTCATGTCCGTGATCATATCCGGGACTCCGAACAACCTTCGGTACATCAAAATGCATAAACTCATAATGTAACTGTCATCGTAACCTTAAGCGTGCGGACCCTACGGGTTCGAGAACAATGTAGACATGACCAAGACACGTCTCTGGTCAATAACCAATAGCGGGACCTAGATGCCCATATTGGCTCCTACATATTCTACGAAGATCTTTATCGGTCAGACCGCATAACAACATACGTTGTTCCCTTTGTCATCGGTATGTTACTTGCCCGAGATTCGATCGTCGGTATCCAATACCTAGTTCAATCTCGTTACTGGCAAGTCTCTTTACTCGTTCCGTAATACATCATCTCACAACTAACATATTAGTTGTAATGCTTGCAAGGCTTTATGTGATGTGTATTACCGAGAGGGCCCAGAGATACCTCTCCGACAATCGGAGTGACAAATCCTAATCTTGAAATACGCCAACCCAACATCTACCTTTGGAGACACCTGTAATGCTCCTTTATAATCACCCAGTTACGTTGTGACGTTTGGTAGCACCCAAAGTGTTCCTCCGGTAAACGGGAGTTGCATAATCTCATAGTCATAGGAACATGTATAGGTCATGAAGAAAGCAATAGCAACATACTAAACGATCGGGTGCTAAGCTAATGGAATGGGTCATGTCAATCAGATCATTCAACTAATGATGTGACCTCGTTAATCAAATAGCAACTTATTGTTCATGGTTAGGAAACATAACCATCTTTGATTAACGAGCTAGTCAAGTAGAGGCATACTAGTGACACTTTGTTTGTCTATGTATTCACACATGTATTATGTTTCCGGTTAATACAATTCTAGCATGAATAATAAACATTTATCATGATTATAAGGAAATAAATAATAACTTTATTATTGCCTCTAGGGCATATTTCCTTCAGTCTCCCACTTGCACTAGAGTCAATAATCTAGATTACACTGTAATGATTCTAACACCCATGGAGCTTTGGTGCTGATCATGTTTTGCTCGTGGAAGAGGCTTAGTCAACGGGTCTGCAACATTCAGATCCGTATGTATCTTGCAAATCTCTATGTCTCCCACCTGGACTAGATCCCGGATGGAGTTGAAGCGTCTCTTGATGTGTTTGGTCCTTTTGTGAAATCTGGATTCCTTTGCCAAGGCAATTGCACCAGTATTGTCACAAAAGATTTTCATTGGACCCGATGCATTAGGTATGACACCTAGATCAGATATGAACTCCTTCATCCAGACTCCTTCGTTTGCTGCTTCCGAAGCAGCTATGTACTCCGCTTCACATGTAGATCCGCTACGACGCTTTGTTTAGAACTGCACCAACTGACAGTTCCACCGTTTAATGTAAACACGTATCCGGTTTGCGATTTAGAATCGTCCGGATCAGTGTCAAAGCTTGCATCAACGTAACCTTTTACGGTGAGCTCTTTGTCACCTCCATATACGAGAAACATATCCTTAGTCCTTTTCAGGTATTTCAGGATGTTCTTGACCGCTGTCCAGTGATCCACTCCTGGATTACTTTGGTACCTCCCTGCTAAACTTATAGCAAGGCACACATCAGGTCTGGTACACAGCATTGCATACATGATAGATCCTATGGCTGATGCATAGGGAACATCTTTCATATTCTCTCTACCTTCTGCAGTGGTCGGGCATTGAGTCTTACTCAACTTCACACCTTGTAACACAGGCAAGAACCCTTTCTTTGCTTGATCCATTTTGAACTTCTTCAAAATTTTGTCAAGGTATGTGCTTTGTGAAAGTCCAATTAAGCGTCTTGATCTATCTCTATAGATCTTAACGCCTAATATGTAAGCAGCTTCACCGAGGTCTTTCATTGAAAAACTTTTATTCAAGTATCCCTTTATGCTATCCAGAAATTCTATATCATTTCCAATTAGCAATATGTCATCCACATATAATATCAGAAATGCTAGAGAGCTCCCACTCACTTTCTTGTAAATACAGGCTTCTCCGAAAGTCTGTATAAAACCAAATGCTTTGATCACACTATCAAAACGTTTATTCCAACTCCGAGAGGCTTGCACCAGTCCATAAATGGATCGCTGGAGCTTGCACACTTTGTTAGCTCCCTTTGGATCGACAAAACCTTCTGGTTGCATCATATACAACTCTTCTTCCAGAAATCCATTCAGGAATGCAGTTTTGACATCCATCTGCCAAATTTCATAATCATAAAATGCGGCATTCGCTAACATGATTCGGACGGACTTAAGCATCGCTACGGGTGAGAAGGTCTCATCGTAGTCAATCCCTTGAACTTGCCGAAAACCTTTTGCGACAATTCGAGCTTTGTAGACAGTAACATTACCATCAGCCTCAGTCTTCTTCTTAAAGATCCATTTATTTTCAATTGCTTGCCGATCATCGGGCAAGTCAACCAAAGTCCATACTTTGTTCTCATACATGGATCCCATCTCAGATTTCATGGCTTCAAGCCACTTTGCGGAATCTGGGCTCACCATCGCTTCTTCATAGTTCGTAGGTTCATCATGATATAGTATCATGACTTCCAGAACAGGATTACCGTACCACTCTGGTGCGGATCTTACTCTGGTTGATCTACGAGGTTCAGTAGTATCTTGATCTGAAGTTTCATGATCATTATCATTGGCTTCCTCACTAACTGGTGTAGGTGTCACTGAAACAGTTTTCTGTGATGAACCACTTTCCAGTAAGGGAGCAGGTACAGTTACCTCGTCAAGTTCTACTTTCCTCCCACTCACTTCTTTCGAGAGAAACTCCTTCTCTAGAAAGGATCCATTCTTAGCAACGAATGTCTTGCCTTTGGATCTGTGATAGAAGGTGTACCCAACAGTTTCGTTTGGGTATCCTATGAAGACACATTTCTCCGATTTGGGTTCGAGCTTATCAGGTTGAAGCTTTTTCACATAAGCATCGCAGCCCCAAACTTTAAGAAACGACAACTTTGGTTTCTTGCCAAACCACAGTTCATAAGGCGTCGTCTCAACGGATTTTGATGGTGCCCTATTTAACGTGAATGCGGCCGTCTCTAGAGCATAACCCCAAAACGATAGCGGTAAATCAGTAAGAGACATCATAGATCGCACCATGTCCAATAAAGTACGATTACAACGTTCGGACACACCATTACGCTGTGGTGTTCCGGGTGGCATGAGTTGCGAAACTATTCCACAGTTTTTCAAATGTACACCAAACTCGTAACTCAAATATTCTCCTCCACGATCAGATCGTGGAAACTTTATTTTCTTGTTACGATGATTTTCAACTTCACTCTGAAATTCTTTGAACTTTTCAAATGTTTCAGATTTATGTTTCATTAAGTAGATATACCCATATCTGCTTAAATCATCTGTGAAGGTGAGAAAATAACGATATCCGCCACGAGCCTCAATATTCATCGGACCACATACATCGGTATGTATGATCTCCAACAAATCTGTTGCTCTCTCCATAGTACCGGAGAACGGTGTTTTAGTCATCTTGCCCATGAGGCACGGTTCGCAAGTACCAAGTGATTCATAATCAAGTGGTTCCAAAAGTCCATGAGTATGGAGTTTCTTCATGCACTTTATACCGATATGACCTAAACGACAGTGCCACAAATAAGTTGCACTTTCATTATCAACTCTGCATCTTTTGGCTTCAACATTATGAATATGTGTATTACTACTATCGAGATTTAATAAGAATAGACCACTCTTCAAGGGTGCATGACCATAAAAGATTTTACTCATATAAATAGAACAACCATTATTCTCTGATTTAAATGAATAACCGTCTCGCATTAAACAAGATCCAGATATAATGTTCATGCTCAACGCTGGCACCAAATAACAATTATTTAGGTCTAATATTAATCCCGAAGGTAGATGTAGAGGTAGCGTGCCGACCGCGATCACATCAACTTTGGAACCGTTTCCCACGCGCATCGTCACCTCGTCCTTTGCCAGTGCCCGCTTATTCCGTAGTCCCTGTTTCGAGTTGCAAATATTAGCAATAGAACCAGTATCAAATACCCAGGTGCTACTGCGAGCTCTAGTAAGGTACACATCAATAACATGTATATCACATATACCTTTGTTCACCTTGCCATCCTTCTTATCCGCCAAATACTTGGGGCAGTTCCGCTTCCAGTGACCAATCTGCTTGTAGTAGAAGCACTCAGTTTCAGGCTTAGGTCCAGACTTGGGTTTCTTCTCCTGAGCAGCAACTTGCTTGCCGTTCTTCTTGAAGTTCCCCTTCTTCTTCCCTTTACCCTTTTTCTTGAAACTAGTGGTTTTGTTAACCATCAACACTTGATGCTCCTTTTTGATTTCTACCTCCGCAGCTTTCAGCATTGCGAAGAGCTCGGGAATAGTCTTGTTCATCCCTTGCATATTATAGTTCATGACGAAGCTCTTGTAGCTTGGTGGCAGTGATTGGAGAATTCTGTCAATGACGCAATCATCCGGAAGATTAACTCCCAATTGAATCAAGTGATTATTATACCCAGACATTTTGAGTATATGCTCACTGAAAGAACTGTTCTCCTCCATCTTGCAGCTATAGAACTTATTGGAGACTTCATATCTCTCAATTCGGGCATTTGCTTGAAATATTAACTTCAACTCCTGGAACATCTCATATGCTCCATGACGTTCAAAACGTCGTTGAAGTCCCGATTCTAAGCCGTAAATCATGGCACACTGAACTATCGAGTAGTCATCAGCTTTGCTCTGCCAGACGTTCATAACATCTGGTGTTGCTCCAGCAGCAGGCCTGGCACCCAGCGGTGCTTCCAGGACGTAATTCTTCTGTGCAGCAATGAGGATAATCCTCAAGTTACGGACCCAGTCCGTGTAATTGCTACCATCATCTTTCAACTTTGCTTTCTCAAGGAACGCATTAAAATTCAACGGAACAACAGCACAGCCATCTATCTACAATCAACATAAACAAGCAAGATACTATCAGGTACTAAGTTCATGATAAATTTAAGTTCAATTAATCATATTACTTAAGAACTCCCACTTAGATAGACATCCCTCTAATCTTCTAAGTGATTACGTGATCCAAATCAACTAAACCATAACCGATCATCACGTGAGATGGAGTAGCTTTCAATGGTGAACATCGTTTATGTTGATCATATCTACTATATGATTCACGCTCGACCTTTCGGTCTCCGTGTTCCGAGGCCATATCTGCATATGCTAGGCTCGTCAAGTTTAACCTGAGTATTCTGCGTGTGCAAAACTGGCTTGCACCCGTTGTAGATGGACGTAGAGCTTATCACACCCGATCATCACGTGGTGTCTGGGCACGACGAACTTTGGCAACGGTGCATACTCAGGGTGAACACTTCTTGATAATTTAGTGAGAGATCATCTTATAATGCTACCGTCAATCAAAGCAAGATAAGATGCATAAAAAGATAAACATCACATGCAATCAATATAAGTGATATGATATGGCCATCATCATCTTGTGCTTGTGATCTCCATCTCCGAAGCACCGTCATGATCACCATCGTCACCGGCGCGACACCTTGATCTCCATCGTAGCATCGTTGTCGTCTCGCCAATCTTATGCTTCCACGACTATCACTACCGTTTAGTAATAAAGTAAAGCATTACATCGCGATTGCATTGCATACAATAAAGCGACAACCATATGGCTCCTGCCAGTTGCCGATAACTCGGTTACAAAACATGATCATCTCATACAATAAAATT